>NW_025313023.1:0-539 GCF_018294505.1 Triticum aestivum
AGAGAGAGAGAGTAGCTAGCAGAAGTGATTTAGCTAGTTCTTCATGCCGCTCTTAATTAGTACTTGTCCTTTCATGTCCGTGTTCTTCGTTCTGAACTTAAGTGATTTACTTTTGTGGTGTTATATATATATGAACGCTTATAATATCATGACAATCATGTTGAACTCGATCGATAATATTTTTGCTTCTGGTACAAGTGAATGTTTCTTCTTTAAGCTAGTAGTGCTGGTGGTGATTAGATAGCTAGTTAATTATTATATCATTTAATGAAGAAACCGCAGATTAGTTTCAGCTGGATGAATCCTACCTAGCTAAGTGATCAAGTATATGTCATATCCGTATATATTATATAGTTGATCAAGTATAATATGGATATGGCATATACTCTAGCTAGCTAGCTATATATAGAGATATCCAATAATGCATCCAGTCGAAACTAATCCGTGGTACTTTCACCTAATGATTTAACAACTCATTATAATGTAAAGCAATCACTAAATTAAATTGAAAACACAAAATTAAAGAAAAATAAAAAAAA
>NW_025313024.1:0-539 GCF_018294505.1 Triticum aestivum
ATGTGCAAGAAAGTTGAGAGGGTTACGGCAAAAACTGGATGCACTTCGTGTACAAAACGGACAATCTCTTTCAAAGTATCAGGATTTCATACGGAAACTCGTCTGTTACAAAGGGATTACATTTTTTAAAACTTATTTGAACTCCTGACGCTTTGTGTGTTCAAAATGAACCATTCAAAGCCACATCATCAGTTTTCAATCCTTTCTGACTTCATTCGTTATTTTTCATGCATTGACTAATTATTTTGAGCTATAAGACCCTAAAATTGAAAAGCATTTCAAACGAACTCTGAAAAGGTTGAAAGTTGGCATGGTATCATCATTTCATCCACATAGCATGTGCAAGAAAGTTGAGAGGGTTACGGCAAAAACTGGATGCACTTCTTGTACAAAACGTACAACCTCTTCCAAAGTATCAGGATTTCGTACGGAAACTCGTCTGTTACAAAGGGATTTCATTTTTTTAAACTTATTTGAACTCCTGACTTTTTGTGTGTTCAGATGCACCATTCAAAGCCACATCATCATTTTTCAATCCT
>NW_025313025.1:0-539 GCF_018294505.1 Triticum aestivum
TCAAAATAATTAGTAAATCCATGAAAAATAACAATGAAGTCAGAAAGGATTGAAAAATGATGATGTGGCTTTGAATGGTGCATTTTGAACACACAAAAATTCAGGAGTTCAAATAAGTTTTAAAAAATGAAATCCCTTTGTAACAGACGAGTTTCCAGATGAAATCCCGATAATTTGAAAGAGATTGTCCGTTTTGTACACGAAGTGCATCCACTTTTTTCCGTAACCCTCTCAACTTTCTTGCACATGCTATGTGGATGATATGATGATATCATGCCAACTTTCGACCTTTTCAGAGTTCATTTGAAATGCTTTTCAATTTTAGGGTCTTATAGCTCAAAATAATTAGTAAATGCATGAAAAATAACAAATGAAGTCAGAAAGGATTGAAAAATGATGATGTGGCTTTGAATGGTGTATTTTGAACACACAAAAAGTCAGGAGTTCAAATAAGGTTTAAAACATGAAATCCCTTTGTAACAGTCGAGTTTCCGGATGAAATCCCGATACTTTGAAAGAGATTGTCCGTTTTGTACACG
>NW_025313026.1:0-538 GCF_018294505.1 Triticum aestivum
AAAATAATTAGTAAATGCATAAGAAATAACAAATGAAGTCAGAAAGGATTGAAAAATGATGATGTGGCTTTGAATGGTGCATTTTGAACACACAAAAAGTCAGGATTTCAAATAAGGTTTAAAAAAATGAAATCCCTTTGTAACAGAGGAGTTTCCGGATGAAATCCTGATACTTTGGAAGAGATTGTCCGTTTTGTACACGAAGTGCATCCAGTTTTTGCCGTAACCCTCTCAACTTTCTTGCACATGCTATGTGGATGAAATGATGATATCATGCCAACTTTCAACCTTTTCAGAGTTCATTTGAAATGCTTTTCAATTTTAGGGTCTTATAGCTCAAAATAATTAGTAAATGCATGAAAAATAACAAATCAAGTCAGAAAGGATTGAAAAATGATGATGTGGCTTTGAATGGTGCATTTTGAACACACAAAAAGTTAGGAGTTCAAATTAGGTTTAAAAAATGAAATCCCTTTGTAACAGACGAGTTTCCGGATGAAATCCTGATACTTTGAAAGAGATTGTCCGTTTTGTACAC
>NW_025313027.1:0-538 GCF_018294505.1 Triticum aestivum
TACCCTTTAGTCGCGGCCCGCCACCCCAACCGCGACTAAAGGTACCCTTTAGTCGCGGTCCGCCTCCCCAACCGCGACTAAAGGGCTGTGCTAGAACTGGCGCGGTGCGGTGGGATGTTTAGTCCCACCTCGCTAGCCGAGAGGCTTCGACAGTGGTTTATAAGCGCGGCTGCGCTTACCACTTCGAGCTCCTCTCAAATGCAGGCTTACGGGCCTATTCTGTCACTGTGTGCCTGTGGGCCTACTCGGCCTTCTGCGGGCCTGAATCCTGGCCCTTTAATGGGTTTCTAGTCGTATTCAGGCCGTGGTGGCCCAGTAGGTGGCATATTTTTTTTTCTTCCTTTTTTCCTTTTTTCTTCTGTTTTTTTCTTATGTTTTTCTTCTGTTTGTTTTTTTCTTCTGTTTTTCCTTTTTTCTTCTGTTTTTTTCTTCTGTTTTTTTCTTCCTTTTTCTTCTGTTTTTTTCTTCTGTTTTTTTCTTCCTTTTTCTTCTGTTTTTTTCTTCTGTTTTTTTCTTCCTTTTTCCTTTTTCCTTTTTT
>NW_025313028.1:0-538 GCF_018294505.1 Triticum aestivum
TATAGAGCTAGTTCAACTCCAGTGTAAATTTATTTGTACTAGACTACAGGGCGAGTTCAACTCCAGTGTAAAATTATTTGTACAAGCTTATAGAGCTAGTTCAACTCTAGTGTAAAATTATTTGTACTAGGCTATAGAACTGGTTCAACTCTAGTGTAAACTTATTTGAACTAGCTTATAGAGCTAGTTCAACTCTAGTGTAAAATTATTTATATAATCTTATAGAGCTAGTTCAACTCTAGTGTAAAATTATTTGTACTAGGCTATAGAGCTAGTTCAACTCTAGTGTAAAATTATTTGAACTAGCTTATAGAGCTAGTTCATCTCTAGTGTAAAACTATTTGTACTAGGCTATAGAGCTAGTTCATATCTAGTGTAAAATAATTTGAACTACCTTATAGAGCTAGTTCAACTCTAGTGTAAAATTATTTGGACAAGCTTATAGAGCTAGTTCAACTCTAGTGTAAAATTATTTGTTCAAGCTTATAGGGCTAGTTCAACTCTAGTGTAAAATTATTTGAACTAGGCTATAGAGCTA
>NW_025313029.1:0-538 GCF_018294505.1 Triticum aestivum
TCCACAGCTCCCCGGAAGCCCGGCATCGCCGCCACGTCGCCGTTCCCCTCTTCGGGCTCCGATCATCGTCGCCGTCGAATTTGCCGTCTCCAGCGCGTCCCCGAGCCCGCTAACCATCCCTGCAGCTCCGCGGTGAGCCCCCGGATCGTTTCCCCCTTCTCCCCTGGTCTCTCCCGACCTCTAGGCCCTAGCCCCACCTTGCCCGAGAGCTCCACGCCGCCGGCGATGTCGCCGTCGTGGCCACGGTCACCGTAGCACCCAACCGAGCACACTATCGTGCTCTACACCTCACTAGGATCACGCAGCACACACTAACGCCTCCCCAAACCCTCTGCAACATCGACCCCGACCGCACCCGAACTCCGGCCGCCGCAGCCGAGCTCGCCGCCGTCAACTCCGGCCACCCCGAGCCCAACCACCACCACCAATAGTCGCGGCTCAACCTCAGCAACACGTAGGTGCCTTCCGCCGTCCATTTGGTTGCCGGAATGGCAAAAAGCACTTTCGCCGCCGTCTCGGACCTCGCCGGCGTCATGTC
>NW_025313030.1:0-538 GCF_018294505.1 Triticum aestivum
ATAAATTCGGATGTAACTTTTCGAGTTGATGATTTTTCATATAAAAAACTTTTTCATCCGAGTTCGTATGCAAAAGTTATGCCCATTTTTAAAAATTCTTGAGAGATTTTGCAAAAAAGTCGAAAATTCATGTTTGTAAATTTTTCTAACAACTAGACCACATATCACATGGGAATCTTATTTTCTTTTATTTTTTTGACATTTCTATCATTTTCTTTTATTTTTTTTCAAACTGAAAAGGCGGTCGGGGGCGGGGGTGCATTCGGGGGAATGTTTGGGCCAAATTACTAATGGCGCACCGTGGGATGGTGCGCCATTACTAGTTCAACTAGTAATGGCGCACCCCTCCCACGGTGCGCCATTTGTAATTATGTTTCAAAAAAAAATTCAAATTTTTTTAATTTTTATTTTTTAAACTACTAATGGCGCACCGTGGGAGGGGTGCGCCATTACTAGTTTTGAAAACATTTAAATAATTTTTTTTTACTAATGGCACACCGTGGATGTGGTGCGCCATTAGTATTTGCACACTAATGGC
>NW_025313031.1:0-538 GCF_018294505.1 Triticum aestivum
GCTCCACCGGCATTACTGTTTGATGATATTTTTAAAAAAATTATTACTGTCTTATAAAAAAATATTACTGTTATGATTTAAACAAGTTTGAACATATTTAAACACAAATAAATATCAAACAACATTTTAAATGCATAAAAAAATTGTGGAGCCTGGGAATCGAACCCAGGACCTCCTGGTGTGAGAACTGGTTGCTGACCAGTCGAGGTAGTAGAGGGAACTTGGTGTGGATCAGGTCAGGTGGAAGATAACCTGTTGGCTCGTGCAGAAATAAAAAAAAAATACTAATGGCGCACCAGGGTGAGGTGCGCCATTAGTATGGATGTACTTATGGCGCACCAGGGTGAGGTGCGCCATTAGTATGGATGTACCTGTTGGAAGATAACCTATCCCCTCTCTCTCCCTCGCCCTCGCCCTCGATCCCCTTCCCCTCTCCTCTCCCGACGCCGTTGCCCCGCCGCCTCGACGCCGCCCCGTCGTCCTCCTCTCCGCCCCGACGCCCCGACGCCGCTGCCCCTTCCCATCTCCTCTCCCGACG
>NW_025313032.1:0-538 GCF_018294505.1 Triticum aestivum
AAGATTTTAAAATGAATTAGTTTTATTTTTCTGAATTTTTTGATATATTATTTCTATTTTTAAGATTTTAAAATGAATTAGTTTTATTTTTCTGAATTTTTTGATATATTATTTCTATTTTTAAGATTTTAAAATGAATTAGTTTTATTTTTCTGAATTTTTTGATATATTATTTGTATTTTCTGAAAAGTATATGAAAAAGGACCTTTAGTCGCGGTTCGTGACACGAAGCGCGACTAAAGGCTCTTTCCGCGCGGGAACGAAAGCGGCGCGAAAGAACCTTTAGTCGCGGTTGGCGTCCCCAACCGGGACTAAAGGCTCTGTCTATATATACAGCAGTTAGCATTTTCCCCCACCTCCCATTCTCCTCTCGACGCCGACGCCCTGCCCCGACGCCGATCGACGCCGACGCCGCCAGGCTGCTGCCCCGACGCCGATCGATGCCGACGCCCTGCCCCGACGCCGATCGACGCCGACGCCGCCAGGCTGCTGCCCCGACGCCGATCGACGCCGACGCCCTGCCCCGACGCCGACGCCC
>NW_025313033.1:0-538 GCF_018294505.1 Triticum aestivum
TCCACCTCACCACTGCCCGAGCCCGCCCAGGACCACCGTTTCCCGTGCCCGAGCCCGCCCTCTCCGCCCCTGCCTCCGTCGTCGAGCACCTCCCCGCCACCATCTCTCCCCTCTCAGTATGTCCCCCACCCCTCCCCCACTCCTCTCTCTCTGCATTTTAGAGTAAAAATTAGTAGAGCAAAAGTTAGTTTATAGCAAAAAATTTAGTTTAGAGCAAAGGATGTTAAGTAGTAGATGTTAGAGAAAAATTAGTTTAGAGCAAAAAAATTGGTTTATAGCAAAAGTTAGTTAGGGCAGTATGGTTTAATTAGGATAGATGCTGCTTGTAGTATATAGTGATACTAGTAGATGTTAATTAGGTTAGGGCAGTACTGGTACTAGTAGATGTTAATTAGATGTTTTTCAGTTAGGGCAGTAGAGTTTTGGTAGGTTAATTAGGTTAGTAGTGCTGCTAGTAGTAGTGGTATAGTAGGTTAATTAGGTGAAGTTAAATCTATCCCTAATCTTTACCTAATAATAAAGAGAATTGGGTTTCTGC
>NW_025313034.1:0-538 GCF_018294505.1 Triticum aestivum
AAAAAAAATCCTAAATTTGCCATGTTCCCAAACTTAGAAGTATGATCTCTAATTCATGGGCTAATTTAATTCATGGTAACAATGTGTAAAAAAATGAGTCATGTTTAGAAAATCATTATAATGTTTTTCTACTCTTGCCAAACATAGAAATATTTTATATATTTTCGCATGGGAAATTCATAACATCTTCTGTCTTCCAAACATGGAAAATTCAGGCCTTTTTGGAACACTCCGATGGCTAGCTTTAGGAATTTGTTTTTTTTTCAGTTGAACCATGGCAACTGTAGTTTATGGGTCGTGGAAATTTAGTTTATGAACCATGGCAATTTAAGGTTATGGACCATAGATTTTTTTTAACTTCATAGTTACCACTCATAGCATCCACTCATGATGATTTTTGTCATGCAGACTTTAAGTTTTAATCATGACAAATTTATTTTATGTACCATGGCTTTTTACTTGGTGGAACATGGTGAACCCATGGAAAAAATGGAACATGGCAAAACAAAATTGGAACATGGAAAATGTGTTACCATGG
>NW_025313035.1:0-538 GCF_018294505.1 Triticum aestivum
ATTTGTTATTTTTCATGCATTTACTAATTATTTTGAGCTATAAGACCCTAAAATTGAAAAGCATTTCAAATGAACTCTGAAAAGGTTGAAAGTTTGCATGGTATCATCATTTCATCCACATAGCATGTGCAAGAAAGTTGAGAGGGTTACGGCAAAAACTGGATGCACTTCGTGTACAAAACGGACAATCTCTTTCAAAGTATCAGGATTTCATCCGGAAACTCGTCTGTTACAAAGGGATTTCATTTTTTATAACTTATTTGAACTCCTGTCTTTTTGTGTGTTCAAAATGCACCATTCAAAGCCACATCATCATTTTTCAATCCTTTCTGACTTCATGTGTTATCTTTCATGCATTTACTAATTATTTTGAGCTATAAGACCCTAAAATTGAAAAGCATTTCAAATGAACTCTGAAAAGGTTGAAAGTTGGCATGGTATTTCCATCCACATAGCATGTGCAAGAAAGTTGAGAGGGTTACGGCAAAAACTGGATGCACTTCGTGTACGAAACGGACAATCTCTTTCAAAGTATCAG
>NW_025313036.1:0-538 GCF_018294505.1 Triticum aestivum
CGTTTATGTGTCGGTCATCAACACTCACAGTTTTGGCCGTTTCTGGCCCGCTTCTTGTACTATTAATCACTGTTTTGGGGTCCCGGAGTGATTTCAACGATTGACGAACCCCGTGGTGCCTTTACGTGTCAGTCGCCAGCACTCTTGGTTTTGGCCGATTCTGGCCCGTTTCATGGGCTATTACTCACCTTTTTGGGGTCCCGGAGTGATTTCCATAGTTGTTGACGTTTACGTGTCGGTCATCAACACTCATAGTTTTGGCCGATTCTGGCCTGCTTCTTGGAGTATAAGTCACTGTTTTGGGGTCCCAGAGTGATTTCAACGATTGACGAACCCCGTTGTGTGTTTACGTGTCGGTCTTTAGCACTCCGGTTTTGGCCGATTCTGGCCCGTTTCATTGACTATTACTCACCGTTTTGGGGCCCCGAAGCGATTTCCATAGTTGTTGAACCCCAAACTGCATTTCCAGGTCAGTCATCAACACTCACAGTTTTGGCCGATTCTGGCCCACTTCTTGGACTATTACTCACTGTTTTGC
>NW_025313037.1:0-538 GCF_018294505.1 Triticum aestivum
CCCAGAATTCCAGTTTTTTTTAATATCTTCGGTATTTCCAAATTTTACAATTCATGTGGGTGCGTCTGGAACCGTGTACACCTTTGTATTCCTGTATTCACATGATCTTATGTCAATGTAAGGCATTTCTCTTTTGCTGCGGCTGGTGAAATTCGCTAATATTACTATATTAAAAATGACCACAACATATTTAATATGCACCCATTATTGTCTAACTTTGAAACCTAATAAGTAAGAATATGTTGAGTGGCACAAACTCTCTGTACCTATGTGATGATTATTTATAAATTGACGGCATCAATCTGTGATGATTTGACTTCTATGATGATACAATATTTGTTGGTGGTTGGCAGGAGGTAGATAATGGTAGAAGGAAAATGGCATTGTTATCATGGCACAAATCAATTCTTTCGAATGCAAAAGTTGGCATAGGCTTTAGAGAAACTAGATGACGCCCCGCGCGTTGCTGTGGAAATTGGTTGCAATATATTTCAATGAGATTTGATTGTGTGGAATATAAACTTTTAGATTAAGAACA
>NW_025313038.1:0-538 GCF_018294505.1 Triticum aestivum
ACGAGTTTCCGTATGAAATCCTGATACTCTGAAAGAGATTGTCCGTTTTGTACACGAAGTGCATCCAGTTTTTGCCGTAACCCTCTCAACTTTCTTGCACATGCTATGTGGATGAAATGATGATACCATGCCAACTTTCAACCTTTTCAGAGTTCATTTGAAATGCTTTCCAATTTTATGGTCTTATAGCTCAAAATAATTAGTAAATGCATGAAAAATAACAAATGAAGTCAGAAAGGATTGAAAAATGATGATGTGGCTTTGAATGGTGCATTTTGAACACACACAAACTCAAGAGTTCAAACAAGTTTTTAAAAATGAAATCCCTTTGTAACAGACGAATTTCCGTATGAAATCCTGATACTCTGAAGGACATTGTCCGTTTTGTACACGAAGTGCATCCAGTTTTTGTCGTAACCCTCTCAACTATCTTGCACATGCTATGTGGATGAAATGATGATACCATGCCAACTTTCAACCTTTTCAGAGTTCATTTGAAATGCTTTCCAATTTTATGGTCTTATAGCTCAAAATAATT
>NW_025313039.1:0-538 GCF_018294505.1 Triticum aestivum
AGAAAATGGGCTTTTCGTCCTGGGTGGGCCGGAGACGCAGCTGCATGACATTCTTTGGGCCGTCCATGACAGAAAAAACCGTGGTAGAAGCGAGGGCGAGGAAAATTTCGGGGAGTTCCCGGTTACGGTGGGTGGTCAGGGGCCGAGCGATGTGCGTTTCTATCGTACATGTACGCGCGTGTGTGCGAGGCGTTGGCTCTAACTGAACCCGAGCAAGGCATTGGGCTCTAACTGAACCCGAGTGATTGCACTGTAGCCTACGTGTTACTGAACCCGAGCATCGATCGATGGCTGTTAACTGAACCCGATCGAGCGATTCCTTTGCTACTGTTGGTAACTGAAGCCGGTCGATGCTGCCTCTCTGGATGAACAGTGAGTGTTGCAGGGGGGTTTGGATGAACAGTGAGCAGTGGGAGTGGATGAACAGGACCCGTGGCGTTGCCTCTGGATGAATAGGACCCCGATCGATCGAGCTGGTTGGGGCTGGATGAACAGGACCCCGTGGAGGGCTGGATGAACATGACGACACCTTGGAGGG
>NW_025313040.1:0-538 GCF_018294505.1 Triticum aestivum
TGAGATCCGATTACCTGTAGGGAAATGCAAGAGACCTCAGTTATGATGATGCACTAGGTCCATAGCTGGGACTTTGTGTATGTTCTCGAAATGCGTTTGTCGAGTTCTCATTAAGAAAGTTTCTATACAAGTTTCTGAACGAACTCCTTAAGAAAAGTTCTCCAAAAGTTCCCTATGAAAGAATCCTTTGAAGCATCTGGTCGTCACAAACGTTTTGACTACTTGTGGAGCCAAAACGGACTACGTATGAGTCAGATATCCATGTTTCAGTTAACACCGCGCAAAACTGATTCCGAACGACAGTTACAGACTAGTTCTTGTGTAGTTGCATTCGACTTTTTCCATTCTACTTCACTAACCATCTCCATATGAGATCCAATTACTTGTAGGGAAATGCAAGAGACCTCAGTTATGATGATGCACTAGGTCCATAGCTGGGACTTTGTGTATGTTCTCGAAATGCGTTTGTCGAGTGCGCATTAAGAAAGTTTCTATACAAGTTTCTGAACGAACTCCTTAAGAAAAGTTCTTCAAAAGT
>NW_025313041.1:0-538 GCF_018294505.1 Triticum aestivum
GGGCAAAACGGAGAGTGTTGATGAATGACATGTAAGCGCATCTTGGGGTTCAGCAACCATAAAAGTCGCCCTGGGATCCCAAAACAGTGAGTAATAGTCCACGAAATGGGCCAGAATCGGCCAAAATGGCGAGTGTTAATGTCATGCACGTAAGCGCACCTTGGGGTCTATAAACCAAGAAAATCGCTTCGGGACCCCAAAACGGTCAGTAATAGTCCATGAAACGGGCCAGAATCGGCCAAACCTGCGAGTGTTGATGACCGATAGATAAATGCACACCGAGGTTCATCAATCATGGAAATCGCTACAAGACCTCAAAATGGTGAGTAATAGTCCACAAAATGCGCCAAAATCGGTCAAAACTGCAAGTGTTGATGATCTACACGTAAACGCACCTCGGGGATCATTAATCGTGGAAATCGCTCCACGACCTCAGAAAGGTGAGCAATAGCCCATGAGACGGGTCGAATCAGCCAAAACGGCGAGTGTCGATGACCTGCACGTAATAGGACCTTGTAGTTCAACAAGCAAGGAAATC
>NW_025313042.1:0-538 GCF_018294505.1 Triticum aestivum
CGTCTGTTACAAAGGGATTTCATTTTTTAAAACTTATTTGAACTCCTGACTTTTTGTGTGTTCAAAATGCACCATTCAAAGCCACACCATCATTTTTCAATCCTTTCTGACTTCATTTGTGATTTTTCATGCATTTACTAATTATTTTGAGCTATAAAACCATAAAATTGAAAAGCATTTCAAATTAACTCTGAAAAGGTTGAAAGTTGGCATGGTATCATCATTTCATCCGCATAGCATGTGCAAGAAAGTTGAGAGGGTTACGGCAAAAACTGGATGCACTTCATGTACAAAAAGGACGATCTCTTTCAAAGTATCAGGATTTCATACGGAAACTCGTCTGTTACAAAGGGATTTCATTTTTTAAAACTTATTTGAACTCCTGACTTCTTGTGTGTTCAAAATGCACCATTCAAAATCACATCATCATTTTTCAATCCTTTCTGACTTCATTTGTTATTTTTCATGCATTTACTAATTACTTTGAGCTATAAGACCATAAAATTTAAAAGCATTTCAAATGAACCCTGAAAAGGTT
>NW_025313043.1:0-538 GCF_018294505.1 Triticum aestivum
GTGTCGGCGGCGGTGCCGTCCGTGAGGGGGGCACACCTCGGAGACACGTGCCGGGCGTTTGCACCCGCCACATCCCTTCCAGACTTGTGAGAGGCCGCCTACGCAAGATTTGGCGGCATGCTAGGCCCCGGAGGCCGCCGGCCACAGTCGTAGACACGCGAAGAGCAATCCTCGTAGAGGGAATTGTTCAGATACTTCTCCATCACGAACAATTATGAAAAATTACCATCAGTCATACAACACATGTGCCCACGTCGTGTAAAAAACTCATGATTTTATCGCGCTCAAAGTATTTAATTATATTCACGCCGCATCGTTACCGCAGAACGTCTACTACCGTGTCACCGCCGTCCGTGAGGGGGGCACAACCCGGAGACGCGTGCCGCCTCTTCGGACATGCCACCACACCAACCCACATGTATGAGGTCCCGGTGCAACGCTCCGGTGGCATTGCTACCCCCCCAGGGCCCCCGTCCCGCCTAACCCTGTAGCGTTTGACCACGGGATCTAGCCCTTTGACTTTGCACGGACGGGCTTT
>NW_025313044.1:0-538 GCF_018294505.1 Triticum aestivum
TGGAGTTGCGGGACTTTTGGAGCTGTGCAGAATAGGTTTCCAATATTTGCTCCTTTTCCAGTCAGAATCCCCGCTGCCGGCATTCCCCCTCTTCATGATAAACCTTGTAAAATAAGAGAGAATAGCCATAAGAATTGTGACACAACGTGAAATAACAACCCATAATGCAATAAATATTGATATAAAAACATGATGCAAAATGGACGTATCAGTGAGCGAGCACCCAAATGCCCTCCCCTCGCCGACCAGGAAAAACAAAGCACTGTGGAGTGCGCTGCCGCGGCGATGGGTATATATAGGCAACTTATTTTTTCCAATTCGTGGCAGGAACCGGGACTAAAGACACCCTTCTGTACCGGTTCTAGGCACGAACAGGTACCAATGGCTGTGGGCCAGGAGCGCGGCCCATTGGTCCCGGTTCGTGCCTAGAACCGGGACAAATGGATCCAGACGAACCGGGACCAATGCCCATAAGGCCCCGGCCGGCCCCCTGGGCTCATGAACCGGGTCTAATGCCCCCCATGGGTCCTGGTTCATG
>NW_025313045.1:0-538 GCF_018294505.1 Triticum aestivum
CGGGTGGTGGTGGTGGTGGTCGCCGGTAAGTACCACGCCGACGGTGGCTCCTGCTCTGGCGGACGGCGGTTCCGGCGTGGATGGAGCTCGCCGGAGAGGGCTGCAAGCATTAAATTGAGGTGGGGGTCAGGCCTCTGGTAGCTAGAGGAGGTGATTGACGGAGTTTGGGCGCCGGGAATGGCCTCACCGAAGAGAATGTTGCTGGAGCCCGAGGCGGGCGGAGGTGACCGGAGTCGAGGAAGAAAGGCCCCTCGAGGCCCTTCCAGTGGCTAGGCGGGGTCTGGCGAGGTGGTGGAGTTGTGAGGGGGCGAGAGCAAGCTTGGGGGGCTATATATAGCCGGCCCGAGGCGGTTGCCGAGAACGGGGTTCTCCGGCGAGGTGATTACGACAGCGCTGTGGTTGCACGGGAGGGTTCAGAGGTTGAGCGTCGTCGTGGGTGTTCCCTGGTCCCGTTTAGGTGCTAACCGCGTCGGGATTTGGGTGCTTAGGGGGAGCTCGACGGAACGGGGCGCCGCGGGACCGTCGGCGGCAGAGAGCA
>NW_025313046.1:0-538 GCF_018294505.1 Triticum aestivum
AAAAATTCTCATAAATTGTTTGGATCATATCTTCATCAAATATGTCAAAAACCTTCCTTGCCTAGTTCAAAAATAACTCAACAATATTCATTTTCCTATCCTGTTCAAAGCAGCACTTTGTGAAGGAAGTACCACTTTGGCATGTCCAAATGGTATCCATTTTCTACAGTGCTTTCCTATGCCCAAATAACCATCCTCCACCAAATGCCATCTCAATCCATTCATTATTTTGAGCCCAGCTTCAACATTCGTATTTATGTCCAGTGTGGTACTTTGCAAAGCAAGTACCACCTAGGCTCCTCCTTTTGAGGTGAAAATTTGTGAAGACGGTCTTCTTAGTAACTGATCATCCTCAGCCAAAACTCACGCCCATTAGCCATGTGCATTTCCGTACCGCAAATCAAACACTTGGTTGCTTATTCATGTTTGAGCATCGATCGGTCTCCTCGTGAGAATCTTATGTTGTGATTTTCTTCCTAGCACCTACCTGGGGAGTTCCCAACCCACTAGACATGCCTAGGCCGCCCAGAACACATGG
>NW_025313047.1:0-538 GCF_018294505.1 Triticum aestivum
TATAGAGCTAGTTCGACTCTAGTGTAAAATTATTTGAACTAGCTTATAGAGCTAGTTCAACTATAGTGTAAAATTATTTGTACTAGGCTATAGAGCTAGTTCGACTCTAGTGTAAAATTATTTGAACTAGCTTATAAAGCTAGTTCAACTGTAGTGTAAAATTATTTGAACTAGCTTATAGTGCTAGTTGAACTCTAGTGTAAAATTATTTGAACTAGCTTATAGAGCTAGTTCAACTCTAGGCTAAAATTATTTGTACAAGCTTATATAGCTAGTTCAACTCTAGTGTAAAATTATTTGTACTAGGCTATAGAGCTAGTTCGACTCTAGTGTAAAATTATTTGAAGTAGCTTATAGAGCTAGTTCAACTCTAGTGTAAAATTATTTTAACTAGCTTATAGTGCTAGTTCAACTCTAGTGTAAAATTATTTGAACTAGCTTATACAACTAGTTCAACTCTAGTCTAAAATTATTTGTACTAGGCTATAGAGCTAGTTCAACTCCAGTGTAAGAGTATTTGAACTAGCTTATAGAGCTA
>NW_025313048.1:0-538 GCF_018294505.1 Triticum aestivum
GGTCATTCTCTTCAGTCAGACAGGTCGTCGCTTTGTTACCTCTGATGGGTCTACTCAGCGCTCCCTTGCGTGCGGTCGCACCTCGCATGGGTTTCGCTTGTTTCAGTAAAGTTCAGCAAATTAAAGCATCTTTAAGATTGCAAACTATATACTTCTTTCAATGCTTTATGTTGAAGGAAATATGCCCTAGAGGCAATAATAAAATTATTATTTATTTCCTTAATTCATGATAAATGTTTATTATTCATGCTAGAACTGTATTAACCGGAAACTTAGTACATGTGTGAATACATAGACAAAACTTATAGTCCCTAGTATGCCTCTACTTGACTAGCTCATTAATCAAAGATGATTATGTTTCCTAACCATAGATATGTGTTGTCATTTGATGAACGGGATCACATCATTAGAAGAATGATGTGATGGACATGACCCATCCATTAGCTTAGCATTATGATTGTGTTAGTTTCATTGCTACTACTTTCTCCATGACTTATACAAGTTCCTCAGACTATGAGATTATGCAACTCCCGAATAC
>NW_025313049.1:0-538 GCF_018294505.1 Triticum aestivum
GTTCGGTCATCACCACACCAAGCAACTACAAGGTGTGGGTGTCATGGCTCATCGACGCATGCTAGGGTGTGGACAGATTCATGCTTTGAATCTAGATAGAGCCGCTTCACTGAAAACAAGCAAAGCAAGCTACATTAAGTTGACAGGAATCACCAAAAGAGTGAAAGCACATATGCATGGTAGGTTGACATCTATCACCATACCAAGATAGTATCCATGTTGTTTGCAAAGAATAGATATACATGCATACTAGCTTGGCATCAACATGCAAAGCACTGAAATGGGTCACTAGTTCGCTACAACTACAAATGCTAATTACATGGAAAATGGAAGAATTAAGTATGCTCTTTGGCAAATTACAATCAGATGATAAACTTAGTGAAAATGTAATATTCATGTTGCTTACATGCCAATGGAAGGAATAAAAGCACAGTACGATCTTTCTCTAATACCTGAATAACAAGCAATACTAGTTAGACAATGTGTATGCATCCATAGAGAGTACAAGAGTTACTGTAACAAAATGAAGATTTTTTTT
>NW_025313050.1:0-538 GCF_018294505.1 Triticum aestivum
TAGGGATGGACCCACACGACCTAGGGATGATGCAGCCCGAGGGGCACCCCCAAACTGAACGAACTTGGGAGATGTCACATGATACCGTTGCTGAATTGTTGTTGAAGTAGCCAAAAACACGCATTGCTGAAGCCGTTCCTCATGAGCCGCTCCGCTGCCGGGCCTCAGGAGACTCGGACGGACTGGGAGGCTCCTGAAGGTGCTCCTCCATCTCCGGCAGGATCGCCTGGTGCCTGGCTTTGTAGGCCGCCTGAGCGTCCCTCATGCTGCGCTGGAACGCCTCGGTCACGCCCGCCAGGCCGAAATACATGCGGATGTAGCTGCGAGGCGGTCGCTCGCATCAGCTGACACGAGACGGCCACATGAGCTGCCGAGACGTGGTCCTGTTGACCCCGGGGATGTCGATACCGACGTGGAACTAATTACCCTCGCTAGGGCAGCAAGCTCCGCCTCGCGGCAGGCGACGATCACCTTGCAGAACCCTTCCTTCCTAGATCTCCTCGATCGCCTTGCTGATGAGCTCCTGAACGGCTGCTGC
>NW_025313051.1:0-538 GCF_018294505.1 Triticum aestivum
AACTTCGGGCGCGTTTACGTGTCAGTCATCAACACTCGCGGGGTTTTTCGATCTGACCTGTTTCGTGGACTATTACTCACCGTTTTGGGGTTCCGAAGTGATATCCATGGTTGTTGAACCCCAAGGTGCGCTTACGTGTCGGTTATCAACAATCGCAGTTTTGGTCGATTTTGGCCCATTTCTTGGACTATTACTCACCGTTTTGGGGTCTTAGAGCGATTTCCATAGTTGTTGAACCCCAAGTTACGCTTATGTGTCGGTCATCAACACTCACAGTTTTGGCCGATTCTGGCCCGTTTCATGGGCTATTACTCACTGTTTTGGGGTCCCGAAGTGATTTCCATAGTTGTTGAACCCCAACATGCGCTTATGTGTCGGTCATCAACACTCATAGTTTTGACCGATTCTGGCCCGTTTCTTGGACTTTTACTCACCGTTTTTGGGTCCCGAAGAGATTTCCATAGTTGTTTAACACCAAGGTGCGCTTATGTGTCGATCATCAACACTCACAGTTTTGGCCGATTCTGGCCCGTTTCGT
>NW_025313052.1:0-538 GCF_018294505.1 Triticum aestivum
GAGCGAAAATAGTACCGAAAAAAATAACGCGTGCAGTGTTTTTCGCCGAGAAGTTCACTCGTGTGAGTACTGCAGCACACTTGGGTCAAAGAATGACGTGCACTTGCGTTCAGCGTGCAGTGGAAAGTGGTGTGCAGAATAGTTATTCTGCTAATATTAGCGGAATAGACCGTCTGTATATATATATATATATATATATATATATATATATATATATATATATATATATATATATATATACCCCTTCCAATGACATCGCCCCGAGACCCTTTTAATGGATTACTTTTGCCCATCTTCATCCCTCTCATTCGCAAAAATAAAAATATATAGAAATACGAGTGCAAGAAATATATAAAGAACAACAATTATTTGTATGCATATCTTCCCATTTTGTAAAACTTAACAAGTTTTCAGTCTAGCCCATCATAAAGCTTTGTCAATCGACATTTTCAAGGCATCATATCCGAAGGCATGAGGTTTCATCTCTAATCTAAAGTGAACAATAAACATATATTAAAAAAAGCTCCATATACAATTG
>NW_025313053.1:0-537 GCF_018294505.1 Triticum aestivum
GCCGCCGCCGACCCCCCGCACCCCGCGCATCGTCTTATAAAAAAAATAAGTATCAAACAGCTTTTTAAATGCTACTATCTTATAAAAAATATTACTGTTATTATTTAAACAAGTTTGAACATATTTAAACACAAATAAGTATCAAACAGCTTTTTAAATGCTAAAAAAATTTGTGGAGCCTGGGAGTCGAACCCAGGACCTCCTAGTGTGAGAACTGGCTACTGACCAGTCGAGCTAGTAGAGGGGACTTGACGTGGATCAGTTCTGGTGGTACATAACCTGTTGGATCGAGTTGAAATAAAAAAAAATACTAATGGCGCACCACGGTGAGGTGCGCCATTAGTATGGACATGCTAATGGCGCACCACGGTGAGGTGCGCCATTAGTATTGTGCCCGTTCCCCCCTTCCCTCTCCCCCTTCGCCCGATCCCCCCTCCCCTCTCCCCCTCGCCAGTTCCCTCTCCCTCTCGATCCACCGCCGCCGCCGCCGCCCTGACCCACTGCTCGCCCTCGCCCTCGCCCTCTCCCTCCCTCGCC
>NW_025313054.1:0-537 GCF_018294505.1 Triticum aestivum
CAACCGCGACTAAAGGGTACCTTTAGTCGCGGTCCGCCTCCCCAACCGGGACTAAAGGGTTTTGGCGCCGCTTTCGTTCCCGCGCAGAAAGAGCCTTTAGTCGCGGTTGGGGACAACAATCGCGACTAAAGGGTACCTTTAGTCCCGGTCCGCCTCCCCAACCGGGACTAAAGGCATTGTGCTGCTACGCCCGCGTCGAAAGTTTAGTCCCACCTCGCTAGTTGAGAGGGGCGTGCAGTGGTTTATAAGCCCCACTGCCGCTCCCCTCTTGAGCTCCTCTCCATTGCAGGCTTACGGGCCTAATTGTCACTGCTATGCCTGATGGGCCTACTAGGCCTTCTGCGGGCCTGAATCCTGGCCCATCGATGGGTTTCTAGTCGTATTCAGGCCGTGGTGGCCCAGTAGGTGGCATATTTTTTATTTTTTGCCTGTTTTTTGTTTTCTTTTTTGCTTTATTTATTTTGTTTTGGTTCTACTTACAACAAAAAACTTATTTATTTTATTTTATTTTGTTTCTAATTACTTATTTATTTTACT
>NW_025313055.1:0-537 GCF_018294505.1 Triticum aestivum
GCTACCACGACGACGTCCGCCTCGACTCGCGTTACCCTCAGATAGAAAGGGTGGCAGTGGTGTCAGGTGCTCGTCTCGGCATCCGTCGTCGCTAACGCGACGACGTCCGGCTCAATTCGAGTTACCCCAAGATAGACAGGGTGGCAGTGGTATCACGTGCTCGTCTCGGCGTCCATCGTCGCTACCGCGATGACGTCCGCCTTGACTCGCGTTACCCTAAGATAGACAGGGTGACAGTGCTGTCACGTGCTCGTCTCGGCGTCCATCATCGCTACCGCGACGACGTCCGCCTCGACTCGCGTTACGCTAAGACAGGATGGCAGTGGTGTCACGTGCTCGTCTTGGCGTCCGTCGTTGCTACCGCGACGACGTCCGCCTCGACTCGCGTTACCCTATGATAGACAGGGTGACACTGGTGTCACATGCTCGTCTCGGCGTCCATCCTCGCTACCGCGACGACGTCCGCCTCGACTCGCGTTACGCTAAGACAGGATGGCAGTGATGTCACGTGCTCGTCTTGGCGTCCGTCGTCGCTAC
>NW_025313056.1:0-537 GCF_018294505.1 Triticum aestivum
GTCACGTGCTCGTCTTGGCGTCCGTCGTCGCCACCGCGACGACGTCCGCCTCGACTCGCGTTACGCTAAGACAGGGTGGGAATGGTGTTACATGCTCGTCTCGGCGTCCGTCGTCGCTACCGAGACGACGTCCGCCACGACTCGCGTTATGCTAAGACAGGGTGGGAATGGTGTCACGTGCTCGTCTCGGCGTCCGTCGTCGCTACCGCGACGACATCCGCCTCGACTCGCGTTACGCTAAGACAGGGTGGCAGTGGTGTCACGTGCTCATCTCGGCGTCCATCGTCGCTACCGCGACGACGTCCGCCTCGACTCGCGTTACGCTAAGACAAGGTGGGAATGGTGTCAGGTGCTCGTCTCGGCGCCCGTCGTCGCTACCGCGACGACGTCCGCCTCGACTCGCGTTACGCTAGGACAGGATGGGAGTGGTGTGACGTGATTGTCTCGGCGTCCGTCGTCGCTACCGCGACGACGTCCGCCTCGACTCACGTTACGCTAAGACGGGATGGGAATGGTGTCACGTGCTCGTCTCGGCGT
>NW_025313057.1:0-537 GCF_018294505.1 Triticum aestivum
ACAAAACGGACAATCTCTTTCAAAGTATCAGGATTTCATCCGGAAACTCGTATGTTACAAAGGGATTTCATTTTTTTAAACCTTATTTGAACTCCTGACTTTTTGTGTGTTCAAAATGAACCATTCAAAGCCACATCATCATTTTTCAATCCTTTCTGACTTCATTTGTTATTTTTCATGCATTTACTAATTATTTTGAGCTATAAGACCCTAAAATTGAAAAGCATTTCAAATGAACTCTGAAAAGGTTGAAATTTGGCATGATATCATCATTTCATGCACATAGCATGTGCAAGAAAGTTGAGAGGGTTACGGCAAAAAGTGGATGCACTTCGTGTACAAAACGGACAATCTCTTTCAAAGTATCAGGATTTCATCCGGAAACTCGTCTATTACAAAGGGATTTCATTTTTTTAAACTTATTTGAACTCCTGACTTTTTGTGTGTTCAAAATGCACCATTCAAAGCCACATCATCATTTTTCAATCCTTTCTGACTTCCTTTGTTATTTTTCATGCATTTACTAATTATTTTGAG
>NW_025313058.1:0-537 GCF_018294505.1 Triticum aestivum
CTGAGAGTGTTTCGGCAAAAACTGGATGCACTTCGTGTACAAAACGGACAATCTATTTTGCAGTATCTGGGTTTGATACGGAATCTCGTCTGTTACAAACGGATTTCCATTTTTTGAACTTACTTGAACTCTATACTTTTTGTGTGTTCAAAATGCACCATTCAAAGCCAGGTCATCAATTTTCAACCCTTTCTGACTTCATTTGTTATTTTTCATGCATTTACTAAATTTTTTTGAGCTATATGACCCTGAAAATGAAAAGCTCTACAAATGAACTATGAAAAGGTTGAAAGTTGGCATGGTATCTTCATTTCACCCACATAGCACGTGCTAAAAAGTTGAGAGGGTTTAGGCAAAAACTGGATGCACTTCGTGTACAAAACGGACAATGTCTTTCGAAGTATCAGGGTTTGATACGGAAACTGGTCTGTTACAAACTGATTTCAATTTTTTGAACTTACTTGAACTCTATACTTTTTGTGTGTTCAAAATGCACCATTCAAAGCCACATCATCAATTTTCAAACCATTCTGACTT
>NW_025313059.1:0-537 GCF_018294505.1 Triticum aestivum
CAAAGGCCTCTTTTCAGCAGCCCAAAGGGCGGGAAGCGGCAGCCTTTGGTCCCAGTTCGTGGCAGCAACCGGGACTAAAGGGGGGGCATTGGTCCCAGTTGGTGGCACGAACCGGGACCAACCAAAGGGTGGCATTGGTCCCGGTTCGTGCCACCAACTGGGACCAATGGCCTTGCACGGCGGCATGGTGGTGGGAGTTTAGTCCCACCTCGCTAGTTGAGAGCGTCGACTACCTGTTTATAAGCACTGCTGCATCCTCTCTCTCGAAGTCCTCTGAACTGCAGGCCGATGGGCCTAATTTGACACTGCTTTGCCTGTGGGCCTGCTGGGCCTTCTGCGGGCCTGAATCCTGGCCCAACGAGCTGGGTTTCTAGTCGTATTCAGGCCGTGGTGGCCCAGGAGGTGGCATTTTTTTATTTTTTTCCAGTTTTTTTGTTTTCTTTGTTGCTTTATTTTTTTATTTTGTTTCTACTTACAACAAAATACTTACTGTTGCTATTTTATTTATTTTATTGAGGTTTATTTATTTTGTTTTAT
>NW_025313060.1:0-537 GCF_018294505.1 Triticum aestivum
TTTTGTGTGTTCGAAATGCACCATTCAAAGCCACATCATCATTTTTCAATCCTTTCTGACTTCATTTCTTATTTTTCATGCATTTACTAATTATGTTGAGCTATAAGACCCTAAAATTGAAAAGCATTTCAAATGAACTCTGGAAAGGTTGAAAGTTGGCATGGTATCATCATTTCATCCACACAGCATGTGCAAGAAAGTTGAGAGGGTTACGGCAAAAACTGGATGCACTTCGTGTACAAAACGGACAATCTCTTTCAAAGTATCAGGATTTCATACGGAAACTCGTCTGGTACAAAGGGATTTCATTTTTAAAAACTTATTTGAACTCCTAACTTTTTGTGTGTTCAAAATGCACCATTCAAAGCCACATCATCATTTTTTCAATCCTTTCTGGCTTCATTTGTTATTTTTCATGCATTTACTAATTATTTTGAGCTATAAGACCCTAAAATTGAAAAGCATTTCAAATGAACTCTGAAAAGGTTGAAAGTTGGCATACTATCATCATTCCATCCACATAGCATGTGAAAGAAA
>NW_025313061.1:0-537 GCF_018294505.1 Triticum aestivum
TATCAGGGTTTCGGATGAGAACTCATCTGTTACATGGGCACTTCAATGTTTTGTAAACTTATTTGAACTCCAGACTATTTTTGCGTTCAGTATGCAGCATTCAAAGCGATGTCATCAATTTCCAACACGTTGTGACATCATTTGTTGTTTTTCAGTCATTTACCGATTTGTTTAGAGAGCTAAATAACCGTGAAATTGAAAATCACTACAAAATGAACTCTGAAAATGTTGGAACTTGGAATGGTATCATCATTTCACCCGCATAGCATGTGCAAAAGAGTAGAGAGGGGTCACGGCAAAAACTGGACGCACTTCGTGTACAAACTGGACAATATCTTTCGGAGTATCAGGATTTCGGACGAGAACTCATCTGTTACACGGGCACTTCAATGTTTTTTAAACTTATTTGAACTCCAGACTATTTTTGCGTTTATTATGCAGCATTCAAAGCGACGTCATCAATTTCCAACACGTTCTGACATCATTTGCTGTTTTTCAGTCATTTACCGATTTGTTTGGAGAGCTAAATGACCGTGA
>NW_025313062.1:0-537 GCF_018294505.1 Triticum aestivum
TACAAAGGGATTTCATTTTTTAAAACTTATTTGAACTCCTGACTTTTTGTGTGTTCAAAATGCACCATTCAAAGCCACATCATCATTTTTCAATCCTTTCTGACTTCATTTGTTATTTTTCATGCATTTACTAATTATTTTGAGCTATAAGACCATAAAATTGAAAAACATTTCAAATGAACTCTGAAAAGGTTGAAAGTTGGCATGATATCATCATTTCATCCACATAGCATGTGCAAGAAAGTTGAGAGGGTTACGGCAAAAACTGGATGCACTTCGTCTACAAAACGGACAATCTCTTTCAAAGTATCAGGATTTCATCCGGAAACTCGTCTGTTACAAAGGGATTTCATTTTTGAAAACTTATTTGAACTCCTGACTTTTTGTGTGTTCAAAATGCACCATTCAAAGCCACATCATCATTTTTCAATCCTTTCAAACTTCATTTTTTATTTTTATGCATTTACTAATTATTTTGAGCTATTAGACCATAAAATTGAAAAGCATTTCAAATGAACTCTGAAAAGGTTGAAAGTT
>NW_025313063.1:0-537 GCF_018294505.1 Triticum aestivum
CCCCCCCTCCTCCTTCCCTCCCTGCCGCCGTCGTCGGCGCTCGCCGCCGGGCCTCTCGGCTTCCTCTGGCGCGGGACGGAGCGGGCTGTGGGGTGTCCCTAGGCGGCGGCGGTCCGGCGTGGCGGCGGGGTCCCGGCACTGCGCGGGCGGATGGCTGGACGGCGGCGTCGCCCTTGGTGGCCGGGTAGCGCGGCGGCGCGTCCTGGCGACACCCGCTCGGCCCAGATCTGGGCCCTTCGTGCCCCATCTGGGCCCGGGCGGGCCGGCGGCGGGGTGAGCCTGCGGCGCGACCTCCAGGAGGCCGGGGCGTGGCGGCGAGCGGCAGCGGGCTGGCGGCGCGGATACCGAATTGCTGCAGCGTGGACGGCGGGGCTTTGCGGGCCCGTTGGGTCCGGCCGGGCCAGGGGTGGCCTGGTGTGCCCTGCTGCCGCGTCCGGCCGGCGACCGCGACGGTGCCCGGGCGCATGTTGGCGGGGGAGGTGGGTCCCTCCTGCTCGGTAGCGGTGCCGCTGCTTCCGTCGTTTGGCGTTTCTCTTC
>NW_025313064.1:0-537 GCF_018294505.1 Triticum aestivum
CTGTCTTCTCCCGCGTAGAAGCGGGTCATGAGTGTCGTGAGGGCTGCCATAGACTTCGGCTTTTCCTGTCCTAGGTGCCGGGCAAGCCATTCATCTCAGATGTTTTGCCTAAAGGCTGCGAGGGCCTTGGCGTCCGGAAAATCGACTATTTGGTTTTTCTTGGTTAGGAACCGTGTCTAGAATTGTCTGGCCGATTCCTCTGGCTGCTGGATTATGTGGCTTAGGTCATCGGCGTCTGGTGGTCGCACATACGTGCCCTGGAAGTTGTTAAGGAATGCGGATTCCAGGTCCTCCCAACAACTAATTGACTCTGCTGGTAGGCTATTAAGCCAATGTCGAGCTGGTCCTTTAAGCTTGAGCGGGAGGTATTTGATGGCGTGCAGATCATCACCACGGGCCATGTGGATATGAAGGAGATAATCCTTGATCCATACCGCAGGATCTGTTGTGCCATCGTATGATTCGATGTTTACGGGTTTGAAGCCCTCGGGGATTTGATGATCCATTACTTCGTCTGTGAAGCATAGTGGGTGTGCG
>NW_025313065.1:0-537 GCF_018294505.1 Triticum aestivum
TACCGCAAAACGGAGGAAATAGAACTCCTACGATCGAATCGGGAGTCCTTTTGATCGGGAGGGGTGTGGCGTACCGCAAAACGGACGAAACGGACTTGTGTTGGAGTGCTACAATCGAAACAGGGGTCCTGTTCATCGGGAGGGGTGTGGCGTACCGCAAAACGGGACTCCACGAGATACTGTTCATCTCCACTGTCGACCTCCTCCAGCCTCCACGGGCTCCTGTTCATCCAGCCTCCACTGCGCGCTACTCCATCGGCTACTGTTCAACGACTCCTCCATAGGCACCCCTCCACCGTCTACTGTTCATCCAGCCCTCCACGGGGTCGTCCTGTTTCAACCATCCCTCCATGGGGTCCTGTTCATCCAGCTCCAACCCTCTCGATCGATTGGGGTCCTGTTCATCCAGAGGGAACGCCATGGGGTCCTATTGATCGACCCCCACGGCTCACTGTTCATCTAAACCCCCCTCCCCCCCCCCGCAACGCTGATTGTTCATCTAGAGAGGCAGCATCGATCGGCTTCAGTTAGCAGCAG
>NW_025313066.1:0-537 GCF_018294505.1 Triticum aestivum
GCCCAAGCCCAGCTCGTGGCGGCCTTTTCCAAAGATATGGCGGACGCGGATGGCGAGATGCTTGCCGAGTATGATGTGATGGATGCCATGGAGCCCCTTCCCTAGGAGACCGCCGGGTGCAAGCTGGACATGGAGGAGGCGGCAGAGATCGACAAGCACCAGCCGTAGTACTACTCTTTGTTTTGTTTAATTAAGAGCGTTAGTATTTAATTTGTTAGAGTAATGTTTAGGCCAGCTAGCTCTGTTTTATTGCTGAACTTGATCGATTAAGAAGTGTGGGTGTGCTGTAGTCTCCTTTGTGTACCCAAATTATGCAATGATGTCGATAACCACTGTAACCAGGTAAACTGCAACCAAATTTTTCGACGTTCAAACCCATCACACACGGGTTAAGCTTTCCGAATCGTTTGTGATGTTCACATATCGTACACATTTCTGAATAAGGGACCGTGTCTGATGACACTTTGCACGCCATTCACTGAACTGATTCAAAATTTTCGGCTTCCATGGAAATATCTACCTCCCCGCCCCCCCCCC
>NW_025313067.1:0-537 GCF_018294505.1 Triticum aestivum
TCGAACGACGGCTCCATTGTTGTAACCTCTCGCGCCCATTGCTTGATATGGCGGTGAGAGGCATGAAGCGAGGTGCCGCCATCGACGCACATGGCCTCCGTAGCCTTCTGGAACCCTTGCTCACCGGACTCGTCGTCCTCGTCGTGATCGTCGTCTTCTTGTTTCTTATCGCGGCCCCGGGCGGGCCTCTCTTGCTGGTTGTCCTTGCCGGGGCGGCCTCCTTGGCCGCCATGCTTCTTGCCGGATCCCTCAGCACCATCCTGGTCCTTCTCCTTGTCCCGCCTTTTGTACTCAGCCTTTTGCTTCTCAGCAGGCAGTTCGACTTGTCGGCAGTTCTAGAGATCGTGGCCCTTGGTGCGGTGGATCTTGCAGTATTGCTTGTCGGAGCTTCCTGGCTTGTTGGTAGCCGCCAAGGCCCGGCAGGCGGCGCACCCAGCAATCTCCTTGCCGGGGGTGTCTGCCTTGACCTTCTTGCCGGCACCGGTATCGTCAGATCCCTCAACGGCAAGCACGGCCTTGCCTTTGCGTTTCCGGTTG
>NW_025313068.1:0-537 GCF_018294505.1 Triticum aestivum
ATGCAACTACACAAGAACTAGTCTGTAACTTTCGTTCGGAATCAGTTTTGCGCAGTGTTAACTGAAACATGGATATCTGACTCATACGGAGTCCGTTTTGGATCCACAAATAGTCAAAACGTTTGTGACGACCAGATGCTTCAAAGGATTCTTTCATAGGGAACTTTTGGAGAACTTTTCTTAAGGAGTTCGTTCAGAAACTTGTATATAAACTTTCTTAATGAGCACTCGACAAACGCATTTCGAGAACATACACAAAGTCACAGCTATGGACCTAGTGCATCATCATAACTAAGGTCTCTTGAATTTCCCTACAAGTAATTGGATCTCATATGGAGATGTTTAGTGAAGTAGAATGGAAAAAATCGCATGCAACTACACAAGAACTAGTCTGTAACTTTCGTTCGGAATCAGTTTTGCGCAGTGTTAACTGAAACATGGATATCTGACTCATACGGAGTCTGTTTTGGATCCACAAATAGTCAAAACGTTTGTGACGACCAGATGCTTCAAAGGATTCTTTCATAGGGAACTTTT
>NW_025313069.1:0-537 GCF_018294505.1 Triticum aestivum
GCACGTGACACCACTGCCACCCTGTCTTAGCGTAACGCGAGTCGAGGCGGACGTCGTTGCGGTAGCGACGACGGACGCCGAGACGAGCACGTGACAACATTCCCATCTTGTCTTAGCGTAACGCGAGTCGAGGCGGACGTCGTCGTGGTAGCGACGACGGACGCCGAGACGAGCACGTGACACCATTCCCACCCTGTCTTAGCGTAACGCGAGTCGAGGCGGACGTCGTCGCGGTAGCGACGACGGACGCCGAGACGAGCACGTGACACCATTTCCACCCTGTACAATCCAACAGCGGAAGTAACTTGTCTGAGTACAGACAACTAGTAAAATAAAAGAGGCTTGGAAAGCCTGGCTATACTATGTGGTCCTTCACAAGCTCAGGGTCACCACCTGGGTCTTTAGCCTACTCGTTGATGTCAACGTCTACATAGAACCCATCAGAAGGGGTTGCAGCGTCTTCTGTAAAAATGTAGATTATAGTAACATGAGTACAAAGGTACTCAGCAAGACTTACATCAGATCCTACATACATGC
>NW_025313070.1:0-537 GCF_018294505.1 Triticum aestivum
ACCACGGTTCAACTGCACCAGTGCCTATTTACCATGGTTTCGACCCCTTTCAGAACACGCTTGCCGCCGCTAGACGCGTGAATGATGAGCAGTGAGCTAAAACTTACCGTAAACGTGCAAAATAATAAAACGTGCTAAACATACGTCGCGCTCGTGCGTTTTGTTTTGCACGCGGTGCAAAAAAATTAAAATTGGAATGCAACACGAGGACTTCCCAGGAGGTCACCCATCCTAGTACTACTCTCGCCAAGCACGCTTAACTTCGGAGTTCTGATGGGATCCGGTGCTTTAGTGCTGGTATGATCGCATCCGACATGTTACCCCCGTCTTCGTCCCTTATGCTTGCCCCTCCCAGCTCCACTACACACACGATTGCACATTCCTTTGGCCGCTCCCGCTCAACTACGGAGACGAGTTTTACCACGGTTCAACTGCACCAGTGCCTATTTACCATGGTTTCGACCCCTTTCAGAACACGCTTGCCGCCGCTAGACGCGTGAATGATGAGCAGCGAGCTAAAACTTACCGTAAACGTGC
>NW_025313071.1:0-537 GCF_018294505.1 Triticum aestivum
GTTGTTGAACCCCAATGTGTCCTTACGTGTTGGTCGTCGAAACTCGCGGTTTGGGCCGATTCAGGCCTGTTTCTTGGACTATTACTTAGTTTTCGGGTCCCGAAGTGATTTCGATGATTGACGAACCACGGGTTGCGTTTATGTGTCGGTCATAACCACCCACAATTTTGGCCAATTCTTGTCCGTTTTGTGGACTATTAATCACCTTTTTGGGGTCCCGGACTGATTTTCACAATTGACAATCCCAGGGTGCGTTTGCATGTCCGTTGTCAACACTCACAGTTTCGGCCAATCCTAACCCGTTTCGTGTACTATTACTAACCGTTTTGGGGTACCGAAGCGATTTGCATAGTTGTTGAACCCCAAGGTGCGCTTACGTGTCGGTTATCAACACTCGCAGTTTTGGCCGATTCTGGCCCGTTTCGTGGACTTTTACTCACCGCTTTGGGGTCCCAAAGCGATTTCCATGGTTGTTGAACCCAAATACGTGCTGACGTGTTGGTCGTCGAAACTCGCGGTTTGGGCCGATTCAGGCCC
>NW_025313072.1:0-537 GCF_018294505.1 Triticum aestivum
ATCTCTTTTCAGCTTGTAAGCCCTCGGGCCTTAGTTGCGTTTAAATCTTGTAATCCCTTCTTTCATGTTTTTCATTCTCTCTGAACTGTACCTGAGTGGAATGTTTTTAATGAAAAGGGGATGTTTGCCGGATCATTTGTCTCGCGGGTACAACCCGCGGCAAGGAGCGAATCCTTTACATCGTTAAGATAGACACTTCCTCGTCCGGCAACAGGCCCTGCCGCTTTCCCGCGCCACTCGACCTCTCTCACGCCCTTGGCGGAGGCAGGGAGAAGGCGGGTTCCGGCCCCTCGTTTCCCCCTTTGCTGCCGCGGCTACTATCGAAACGGGCCCCAGGAACGCGCTCTGGGGCTTGTCGTTAAGAGAGCACGGTAGCTTTTTAGGAGGAAAGGAGGCTTTCATATTCCACAGTCCACAAGAGAATGCATGATAAGGGATGTAAAAACTTATCTGAGGTTGCAGCCCCCGGCGACTCTGGCTTGCCGGGGCGTAAGTGCTGGTTCGTCCTTCTCCTCTTCCTTGTCCTTGAGCGGCCCG
>NW_025313073.1:0-537 GCF_018294505.1 Triticum aestivum
GGGATGATGTATTACGGAACGAGTAAAGAGACTTGCCGGTAACGAGATTGAACTAGGTATTGGATACCGACGATCGAATCTCGGGCAAGTAACATACCGATGACAAAGGGAACAACGTATGTTGTTATGCGGTTTGACCGATAAAGATCTTCATAGAATATGTAGGAGCCAATATGAGCATCCAGGTTCCGCTGTTGGTTATTGACCGAGAATAGTTCTAGGTCATGTCTATATAGTTCTCGAACCCGTAGGGTCCGCACGCTTAAGGTTTTGATGACAGTTATATTATGAGTTTATGAGTTTTGATGTACCGAAGGAGTTCGGAGTCCCGGATGAGATCGGGGACATGACGAGGAGTCTCGAAATGGTCGAGACGTAAAGATCGATATATTGGACAACTATATTCGGAGTTCGGAAAGGTTCCGAGTGATTCGGGTATTTTTCGAAGTACCGGAGAGTTACGGGAATTCACCGGGGAGTATATGGGCCTTATTGGGCCATACGGGAATAGAGGAGAGAGGCCAAAAGGAAGGAGGC
>NW_025313074.1:0-537 GCF_018294505.1 Triticum aestivum
GGCGAACCACTTGATTGAGGTCGCGAGTGGCCATCTGAAAGCACAATCATAATGCAAAGGCATTAGAACTTCTAGCAAAATTTCGGCAGCATAACAGCTGTAAATGCTCAAGAAGGATTTGAGACATTTGACAAAGGATTTCGTACATACTCAACATCATCATATCAAAGTTCTGAAACCATTCTAACAACATAAGGTGGTAGTAGAACTGGACTAGGCTTGTAACCATCAAACTTATAAGGTACTACTGATTAGTAACACGTGATCCTGATAGAGAGAATAGATCCTAATTCCTTAACCCCCGGTGGAAGAATGGACTGACTCAGATCGGAAAGTCATAAGGTATAAGGAGTAAAAAGAGCCTTACGTTCCAACCCACAAACAATTCCCCTACATATAACTAAAGAATTTCTAGACTCAACATCGACCAGTTTGGCTTGGAGAACCTACAGGCAGTCCGGCTCTGATGCCAACGCTGTCAGGACCCCGACTCGATGTCACATCGACCTAGCCAGTAACACCTCATATCACCTTGCG
>NW_025313075.1:0-537 GCF_018294505.1 Triticum aestivum
CGAGCCTAGGCGTGATTGGAAGGGCTATTTATAGCCCGAGGAGGTCGGTCCCCGCGGCTGCGGATAAGAATGCCGGCGAACCACCGTTCTGTTGCTAGCAGAGCGACGTGGCGGCGACGGGCGCTAGCGGATGGACTCGTGGATGAGCTCGGGCTGTTCAGGGGCGAGCTGGCGCGCTGGAGTGGCTCGGGCGGCACCGTCGATGGCAGGAGCCTGCTCTAGACGCCGGCGTGCCGCCAAGGGAGCTCTCACGGCGGCGCTGTAGGGTGCCAGGGGTGGCTTGGAGGGTTCTGGCGAGCGGGTGAGGACAGGGCGTGGCCCTACGGCCAAGCAAAGGCCAGGGCGCGGGGGTAAGCGAACGCGGCGGCTCAGTTGCGTGCCCGCGTGCAAAACGTGCGCTCTGGGTGCGCCCAGAGCACGCACGCCAGGTGCTTGACGAAATGCCAACGTGTGTTAGAGGGCTCGAATGAGGCTGGTAGTTAACAGTTCTAGGTTAGAGGTAGCTAGGAGCTTAGTGGACAAGGTTGTCGGGACAGC
>NW_025313076.1:0-537 GCF_018294505.1 Triticum aestivum
CTGGATGCACTTCGTGTACAAGACGGTCAATCTCTTTCAAAGTATCAGGATTTCATCCGGAAACTCGTCTGTTACAAAGGGATTTCATTTTTTAAAACTTATTTGAACTCCTGACTTTGTGTGTGTTCGAAATGCACCATTCAAAGCCACATCATCATTTTTCAATCCTTTCTGACTTCATTAGTTATTTTTCATGCATTTACTAATTATTTTGAGCTATAAGACCCTAAAATTGAAAAGCATTTCAAATGAACTCTGAAAAGGTTGAAAGTTGGCATGATATCATCATTTCATCCACATAGCAAGTGCAAGAAAGTTGAGAGGGTTACGGCAAAAACTGGATGCACTTTGTGTACAAAACGGCCAATCTCTTTCAAAGTATCAGGATTTCATCCGGAAACTCGTCTGTTACAAAGGGATTTCATTTTTTAAAACTTATTTGAACTCCTCAATTTTTGTGTGTTCAAAATGCACCATTCAAAGCCACATCATTATTTTTCAATCCTTTCTGACTTCATTTGTTATTTTTCATGCATT
>NW_025313077.1:0-537 GCF_018294505.1 Triticum aestivum
GGAAATGCAATGAAAGAAGACTAGGTAGTTGCATAGTCCTCGAAATTAAAAATAAGTGCTTGCCGAGTAAATGGTTGTGCAAGTATCTTAATGAAAAAGGCTTGTAAATTTGTTAGTTGCCACCTCTCTCATGGTCATGGCCTCCTCCTCCTCAACTACACTCCCATCTTCCCTCCTAATTAAGCCTCTTAAGACGATTCATAACTTTTCTTTTTTCTGTCCGACCCCACCGTGTGTGGAAGTACTTCGTGTTTTGATCCCAATCCTTCATCCAGTGAACATGTGTTGTCTGCTTCCAACATAATGTTAAGGACACACCAGGATATCCCAATTGATAGAGGTAGCGGTAGTAATTCACATGAATTTGGGATCGGTAGGAAGGAGAGAACGGGGGAAGGAGAAGAGTGTCGTATTAGTCTGGTGATACCAAGTAGAGTGAAATGCATAAACCACCACAATCATGTCACAACTCACAAAAAACCACCACTTTCCAAAACATGGCAAACACACCGAACTCTATCATTGACAGTGGCAGTG
>NW_025313078.1:0-537 GCF_018294505.1 Triticum aestivum
GTGGTAGACGTTCTGCGGTAACGATGCAGCGTGAATATTATTAAATACTTGGAGCGCGATAAAATCATTAGTTTTTTACACAACGTGGGCACATGTGCTATAGGACTGATGGTAATTTTTCATAATTTTTTGTGATGGAGAAGTATCTGAACACTTCCCTCTACGCGGATTGCTCTTCGCACGTCTACGACTGTGGCCGGCGGCCTTCGGGGGGTAGCATACCGTAAAATCTTGCGTAGGCGGCCTCTCACAAGTCTGGAAGTGTTGAGGCGGTTGCAAACGCCCAGCACGCGTCTCCGGTGCGTGCCCCCCCCCCCCCTCACGGACGGCGCCGCCGCCGGCACCTCGAGGGGGGAAACGGACGCGTCGGGTCTACATGGAGTGGATGTAGCTGTGGGTTTGGCCCGGATGTTGCTCCCCGGTGTCCCTCTGGGCCGACCCGACACAACCGGGTGGAGAGGTCCACTGGTCAAAGCCCGTCCGTGCAAAGTCAAAGGGCTAGATCCCGTGCTCAAACGCTACAGGGTTAGGCGGGAC
>NW_025313079.1:0-537 GCF_018294505.1 Triticum aestivum
CTTGGACATGCTATGTGGATGAAATGATGATATCATGCCAACTTTCAACCTTTTCAGATTTCATTTGAAATGCTTTTCAATTTTAGGGTCTTATAGCTCAAAATAATTAGTAAATGCATGAAAAATAACAAATGAAGTCAGAAAGGATTGAAAAATGATGACGTGGCTTTGAATGGTGCATTTTGAACACACAAAAAGTTAGGAGTTCAAATAAGGTTTAGAAAATGAAATCCCTTTGTAACAGACGAGTTTCCGGATGAAATCCTGATACTTTGAAAGAGATTGTCCGTTTTGTACACGAAGTGCATCCAGTTTTTGCCGTCACCCTCTCAACTTTCTTGCACATGCTATGTGGATGAAATGATGATATCATGCCAACTTTCAGCCTTTTCAGAGTTCATTTTAAATGCTTTTCAATTTTAGGGTCTTATATCTCAAAATAATTAGTAAATGCATGAAAAAAAACAAATGAAGTCAGAAAGGATTGAAAAATGATGATGTGGCTTTGAATGGTGCATTTTGAACACACAAAAAGTC
>NW_025313080.1:0-537 GCF_018294505.1 Triticum aestivum
ATTTGAACTCCAGCCTATTTTTGCATTCAGTATGGATCATTCAAAGTGACGTCATCAATTTCCAACATGTTCTGACATCATTTGCTGTTTTTCAGTCATTTACCGATTTGTTTAGCGAGCTAAATGACGGTGAAATTGAAAATCACTACAAAATGAAATCTGAAAATGTTGGAACTTGGCATGGTATCATCATTTCGCCCGCATAGCATGTGCAAAGGAGTAGAGAGGGTCACGGCGAAAGCTGGACGCACCTCATGTACAAACTGGACAATCTCTTTCGGAGTCCTACGGTTTCGGACGAGAACTCATTTGTTACACGGGCACTTCAATGTTTTTTAAACTTATTTGAACTCCAGCCTATTTTTGCGTTCAGTATGCATCATTCAAAGCGACGTCATCAATTTCCAACACGTTCTGACATCATTCCCTGTTTTTTAGTCATTTACCGATTTGTTTAGGGAGCTAAATGACGGTGAAATCAAAAATCACTACAAAATGAACTCTGAAAATGTTGGAACTTGGCATGGTATCATCATT
>NW_025313081.1:0-537 GCF_018294505.1 Triticum aestivum
AACCCTCTCAACTTTCTTGCACATGCCATGTGGATGAAATGATGATATCATGCCAACTTTCAACCTTTTCAGAGTTCATTTGAAATGCTTTTCAATTTTTGGGTCTTATAGCTCAAAATAATTAGTAAATGCATGAAAAATAACAAATGAAGTCAGAAAGGATTGAAAAATGATGATGTGGCTTTGAATGGTGCATTTTGAACACACAAAAAGTCAGGAGTTCAAATAAGGTTTAAAAAATGAAATCCCTTTGTAACAGACGAGTTTCCGGATAAAATCCTGATACTTTGAAAGAGATTGTCCATTTCGTACACGAAGTGCATCCAGTTTTTGCCGCAACCCTCTCAACTTTCTTACAAATGCTATGTGGATGAAATGATGATATCATGCCAACTTTCAACCTTTTCAGAGTTCATTTGAAATGCTTTTCAATTTTAGGGTCTTATAGCTCAAAATAATTAGTAAATGCATGAAAAATAACAAATGAAGTCAGAAAGGATTGAAAAATGATGATGTGGCTTTGAAGGGTGCATTTTG
>NW_025313082.1:0-537 GCF_018294505.1 Triticum aestivum
TCATCAACACTCGCGGTTTTTGTCGATTCTGACCCGTTTCATGGACTATTACTCGCCGTTTTGGGGTTCCCGAATCGATTTCCATTGTTGTTGAACCCCAAGGTGCTCATACATGTCGGTCATCAACACTCATTGTTTCGGCCGATTCTGGCCCGTTTTGTGGACTATTACTCACTGTTTTGGCGTCCCGGAGTGATTTCCAACATTAATGAACCCCGGGGCGCGTTTACGTGTCGGTCATCAACACTCGCGGTTTTGGTCGATTCTGACCCGTTTCGTGGACTATTACTCATTGTTTTGGGGTCCCAAAACGATTTCCATAGTTGTTGAACCCTGAGGTGCTCTTACGTGTCGGTCATCAACACTCATAGTTTTGGCCGATTCTGGCCCGTTTCGTGGACTATTAATCACTCCGTTGGGGTCCCGGAGTGATTTCCACGATTAACTAACCCCGGAATGCGCTTACATGTTGGTCATCAACACTCACAATTTTGGCTGATTTTGGCCTGGTTCATGGACTATTAATCACTGTTTTGG
>NW_025313083.1:0-536 GCF_018294505.1 Triticum aestivum
CGCGCCGCCCCTGCCCCGTCGCCGTCGCCGTGCCGCCGTCCCCTGCCCCGACGTGTCGTCGCCTCTGTGAGCACTGCACGTCTGCCGCCCCCGCCGCCGCCGTGCATTTTTTATTATATATGCTATTTTTTACTTGTTTTTAGATTTTCATATATATGTGTATGTATGTATTTTTTAGATATACGTATTTTTTGATGTATGTTCATATATGTATGTATGTATTTCTTTACATATTTTTTGTATGCATTTATGTATTTTTTCAATTGTAATGATGTTTTAAAAAAAGTTTAGGTTAGTTTCATTTTATCTATATATGTTCTCTGATTTAGTACATTTTAGGTTAGTTTCATTTTAAAAAAAGTTTTATATATTTAGGAAGAAGGAATAGAAGGAAGAAAATGTTTTATATATGAGGGTCGAGAGGGGGTCGACGGTCGAGAGGGGGTCGTCGAACATGAGAGGAAGAAAAGGATAAAAAAAGAAGAGGAAGAAGAAAAAAAAAGAGGAGAAGAAAGAATAGAGGAGATATCTTCTCC
>NW_025313084.1:0-536 GCF_018294505.1 Triticum aestivum
GCTGCCGCCGGCACCTGGAGGGGGGAAACGGACGCGTGGGGTCTACACGGAGGGGATCTTGCTGTGGGTCTTCCCCGGATGTTGCTCCAATGTGTTCCTATGGGCGGACCTAACACAACCGGGTGGGGAGGTCCACTGGTCAAAGCCCGTCCGTGCAAAGTCAAAGGGGTAGATCCCGTGGTCAAACGCTACACGGTTAGGCGGGACGGGGGCACTGGGGGGGGGGGGGTAGCAATGCCAGCGGAGCGTCGCACCAGGCCCTCATACATGCGGGGTGGTGTGGTTGCATGTCCGAAGAGGCGGGAAGCGTCTCCGGGGCGTGGCCCCCCTCACGGACGGCGATGACACGGTAGTAGACGTTCTGTGGTAACGATGCGGCGTCAATATTACTAAATACTCAGAGCGCGATAAAATCATGATTTTTTTGCACGACGTCGGCACATGTGCTATAGGAACGATGGTATTTTTTCATATTTTTTGGTGATGGAGAAGTATCCGAAAAATTCCCTCTACGCGGATTGCCCTTCGCGCGTCTA
>NW_025313085.1:0-536 GCF_018294505.1 Triticum aestivum
ACCAACCGGGACCAATGCCCCTCTTTAGTCCCGGTTGGTGCCACCAACCGGGACCAAAGGCCTTGTGCGGCTGTTGCGTCAAAAGTTTAGTCCCACCTCGCTAGTTGAGAGGGGTGCGCAGTGGTTTATAAGCCCCACTGTCGCACCCCTCTCGAGCTCCTCTCCATTGCAGGCTTACGGGCCTAATTGTCACTCCTATGCCTGTGGGCCTACTGGGCCTCCTGCGGGCCTGAATCCTGGCCCTTGGATAGGTTTCTAGTCGTATTCAGGCCGTGGGGGCCCAGTAGGTGGCTTTTTTTGTTTTTTTGTTGCTTTATTTATTTTCTTTTGTTTTTGCTTTATTTTTTAATTCTTTATGCTTTTAGTTTTAGAAAAATTATAAACTTTTTGTTAATGCCATTAGTTTTCAAATTTGAAAACACTTTTTTTGTTTTTTGTTTTCTTTGTTGCTTTATTTATTTTATTTTGTTTCTACTTACAACAAAATACTTATTGTTGCTAACTTTTTCCAGTTTTTTTGTTTTGTTTTATGCATT
>NW_025313086.1:0-536 GCF_018294505.1 Triticum aestivum
AAGAAGAAGAGGAATAAGAGGAAGAAGGAGAAGAAGAAGAAGAGGAGGAGGAGGAAGAGAAATGACCGTGAAACGGTAAATCACAGCAAAACAAACTCTAAAGAAGAAGAAGAAGAGGAAGAGAAATGACCGTGAAACAGTAATCACAGCAAAACAAACTCTGAAAAAGCTGAAAAGAAAAAACTATATAAAAAACTACTCAAAAATAAATAGAAGAAAATAAATAATGCAGGAAAGAAAAAAAATTATATAAAGCAAAAATATTCACAAAGAAACTAAATACAGCAAAAAGACTACTCAGAAATAAATAGAAGAAAAAAATAAAGCAGAAAAGACAAAACTATATAAATGTCACTTACGAAAATTCAGTTATCGTCGACTTCGTTCCACTTTTCTCTCGCGCGACATCTCGATCTCCGACGCCGACGCCGCCGCGCTGCCGTGCCGTCGCCCCCGCCGCACGTCGTCGCCGTCCCCACCGCCCTCGCGGCCCCCGCCGCCCATCGTCGTCGTCCCCGTCGTCGTTGCGCGCCCCC
>NW_025313087.1:0-536 GCF_018294505.1 Triticum aestivum
ATTATAAGCAACCTCTAGTATTATTGAAACTAAAATTATATAAAATTGAGGCAACTAAAATTATCAAAGTATTTTCTCTTCAAATTCATTAAAAGCAAAAAGAATTTTCATAAAGAACTTTTTTGTTAGAAACTTTAATAGCACAAAGAATTATCATAAAGTAAAATACATAAGTAATTAGAAACAAAATAGAATAAAATAAATAATTTTTTGTTGTAAGTACAAACAAAACAAAATAAATAAAGCAAAAAAAACAAAAAAACAGGGAAAAAATAAAAATTATGCCACCTACTAGGCCACCACGGCCTGAATACTACTAGAAACCCATCCATGGGGCAGGATTCGGGCCCGCAGAAGGCCCAGTAGGCCCATAGGCATGTACAGAGAGGTTAGGCCCGTAAGCCTTCTTTAGAGAGGAGCTCGACAGCTCAGGCGCACCGCACCTTATAAACAGGTGCGGCTCTCTCTCAGCTAGGGAGGTGGGACTAAACTCCCACCACCACGCTCCTGTGCAAGGCCTTTGGTCCCGGTTGGTG
>NW_025313088.1:0-536 GCF_018294505.1 Triticum aestivum
GAGGTTTCCACGATTAACGAACCCTGGGGTGCGTTTATGTTTCGGCCATCAACACTCGCGGTTTTGGCCGATTCTGACCCGTTTCATGGACTATTACTCACCGGTTTTGGGCCCCAAAGCGATTTACATAGTTGTTGAACCCATAGGTGCGCTTACGTATCGGTCATCAACACTCACAGTTTTGGCCGATTTTGGCCCGTTTCGTGGACTATTACTCACTGTTTTGCGGTCCCGGAGTGATTTCCACGATTAACGAACCCTGGGGTGCGTTTACGATTTGGTCATCAACACTCGCGGGTTTGGTCGATTCTGACACGTTTCATGGACTATTACTCACCGTTTTGGGGACCCAAACCGGTTTCGTAGTTGTTGAACCCCAAGGTGCGTTTACGTGTCGGTCATCAACACTCACAGTTTTTGCCGATTCTGGCACGTTTCATGTACTATTACTCACTGTTTTGGGGTCCCGGAGTGATTTCCACGATTAACGAACCATGGGTTGCGTTTACGTTTCGGTCATCAACACTCACAAATTT
>NW_025313089.1:0-536 GCF_018294505.1 Triticum aestivum
TAGACGGCTATTTTGACGTCGTCAAAACTCGTCGTTTCGAGCATTTCTGGCCGTTTTCGTAAGGTATAACACACTGTTTTGGGGTCCGGGTCGATTTCGATGGCCCGTGACCCTCGGTACATAGCTATTTGGACGCCGTCAAAACTCGCCTTAGGGTCGTGAAAATTCATAGTTTCGAGCATTTCTGGTCGTTTTCGTAGCATATAACACACTGTTTTGGGGTCCGGGGATGATTTTCATGTCCCTTGACCCCCGATACACGGCTATTTGGACGTCGTCAAAACTCGTCGTTTCGAGTATTTCTGACCGTTTTCGTAGGCTATAACACACTTTTTTGGGGCCCGGGTCGATTTCGATGGCCCGTGACCCCCGGTACACAGCTATTTGGACGTCGTCAAAACTCGTCATTTCGAGCAGTCCTGGCCGTTTTTGTAGGCTATATAACACACTGTTTTGGGGCCCCGGGACGGTTTTGCTGGCCCTTGACCCCCGGTACATAGCTATTTGGACGTCGTCAAAACTCATCGTTTTGAGCA
>NW_025313090.1:0-536 GCF_018294505.1 Triticum aestivum
ACATCATCAATTTTCAAACCTTTCTGACTTCATTTGTTATTTTTCATGCATTTACTGATTTTTTTGAGCTATATGACCCTGAAAATGAAAAGCAATACAAATGAACTCTGAAAAGGTTGAAAGTTGGCATGGTATCATCATTTCACCCACATAGCACGTGTTAAAAACTTGAGAGGGTTACGGCAAAAACTGGATGCACTTCGTGTACAAAACGGACAATCTCCTTCGAAGTACCAGGGTTTCATACAGAAACTCGTGTGTTACAAAGGGATTTCATTTTTTGAACTTATTTTAACTCCAGATTTTTGCGTGTTCAAAATGCACCATTCAAAGCCACATCATCTATTTTCAACCCTTTTTGTCTTCATTTGTTATTTTTCATGCATTTATTGATTTTTTTGAGCTATATGACCCTGAAAATAAAAAGCACTACAAATGAACTCTGAAAAGGTTGAAAGTTGGCATGGTATCATCATTTTCACCCACATAGAATGTGCTAAAATGTTGAGAGGGTTTCGGCAAAAACAGGATGCACT
>NW_025313091.1:0-536 GCF_018294505.1 Triticum aestivum
GGACTCCAACGCAGATCTTGAATTGAAGCTGACCACTTTGACCAAGACGCTGGACGGTGCCAGGGAGCAGGAGGTGGCCTTGAAGGAGAAGATCAAGGCCGACGAGGCGCTGCTGGCGAATGCTGCTGCCGCCCAAAACGCTTTTAGGGAGAATGTGGAGCACTGGACCGCGGGTCTCGTGGATGTTGCCGCAACCATCGACGGGGAGCTGGCGCAGCTGGGGATGGAGGATCTCGGGTATTCCTCCGATGAGCACCTCCAACCCAACGCCAAGCTCAGCTTGTTCTTCAAAGGCGTGGCGACGGCCCTCCAGCGACTCCGGGAGAAGATCCCAAAGCAGCTGGCCGACGAGTCGCGCAAGATCTGCGCGGGAGCTCTTCAAAAGGTGCTGGTGAAGGTGGCCTTCCGCAACCCAGGCCTCAACCTCACCAACGTCCTCAGGACCTTGCCGCCGGATGCTGATCTGGAAGCGCTCAAGACCCTTGTCGCACCCATTGTGGACAAGGTGAGCGGGATCAAGAGGGTTGAGGGCGATC
>NW_025313092.1:0-536 GCF_018294505.1 Triticum aestivum
TCGGGCAAGTAACATACTGATGACAAAGGGAACAACGTATGTTGTTATGCGGTTTGACAGATAAAGATCTTCGTAAAAATATGTAGGAACCAATATGAGCATGCAGATTCCGCTATTGGTTATTGACCGGAGACGTGTCTCAGTCATGTCTACATAGTTCTTGAACCCGTAGGGTCCGCACGCTTACCGTTCGATGACGATTGGTATTATGAGTTTATGTGTTTTGATGTACCGAAGGTAGCTCGGAGTCCCGGATGTGATCACGGACATGACGAGGAGTCTCGAAATGGTCAAGACATAAAGATTATTATATTGGACGGCTATATTCCGACACCGGAAGTGTTCTGGGTGATTTCGGAGAAAACCGGAGTGCCGGGGGGGTTACCAGAACCCCCCGGGGAAGTATTGGGCCTTAGTAGGCCTTAGGGGAGAGAGAGAGGGCAGAAGCCTAGGAGGTGGCAAGCCCCCCAAGGGGAGTCCGAATTGGACTAGGGGAGGGGGGTGCAGCCCCTCTTTCCCTCTCCCTCTCCCTCTCC
>NW_025313093.1:0-536 GCF_018294505.1 Triticum aestivum
CATTTCACCCACATAGAATGTGCGAGAATGTAGAGAGGGTTACGGCAAAAACTGGATGCACTTCGTGTACAAAACGGACAAGCTCTTTCGAAGTATCAGGGTTTCATACGGAAACTCGTCTGTTACAAAGGGATTTCATTTTTTTGAATTTATTTGAACTCCATTGTTTTTCTGTGTTCAAAATTCACCATTCAAAGCCACATCATCGATTTACAACCCTTTCTAACTTCATTTGTTATTTTTCGTGCATTTACTGGTTATTTTGAGCTATAAGACCATGAAATTGAAAAGCATTTGAAATGAACTCTGAAAAGGTTCCAAGTTGGCATGGTATCATCATTTCAACCACATACCATGTGCGAGAAAGTAGAGAGGGTTACGGCAAAAACTGGATGCACTTCGTGTACAAAACAGACAATCTCTTTCGAAGTATCAGGGTTTCATACGGAAACTCGTCATTTACAAAGGGATTTCATTTTTTTTGAACTTATTTGAACTCCATCGTTATTCTGTGTTCAAAATGCACCATTCAAAGC
>NW_025313094.1:0-536 GCF_018294505.1 Triticum aestivum
AGGAATGGAAGAAGTCTTCTGCCAGGTGTGATGCTGATGTTGCTCTGTCCCTGGTACGTGTTCACTGCAAGGATGCGCAAGAGGACAAAGCTGGCGTCCATCAAGGTGGCCAATACCAAGAAGCATGACTTCCAATCCTTCATGGAAACCTTCATTGCTGCTGCCACTCGTATTGCTGATGGAATCGACCTGGACCAGTTTGTCGCGCCCTCCAGTCCTCCAGCTGAGGAGTAAGAAAAACTTTTATGTCTCTGCTTAAATTTGCCTCGGAATGCCGAGTGATTTTGTAACCGATAAACTTTTACAGGCTTGACGCCTGAGCACTTCTGAATTCGTTATCTGAACTTTGCTTATCGTTGAATATGCTTGCATTTGCCTTCGAGCGAACTTTGTTCTTCACTTGGAATATACTTTAATGCTTGAGACACAACTCTGAGGTGGAAAGTCCAGTCAACCTGCACTTCATCTCTCTTGCAGGCAGGGATGGAGCACAGATTGCAGTCAACCTGCACCTCATCGTCCTTGCAGGTCGCACA
>NW_025313095.1:0-536 GCF_018294505.1 Triticum aestivum
GATTAATTTTCATTTTTTAGTTGTATGCTTTGTAGATCAGTTACTAACGCATGGTGCCCCTGCGTTTTAGTTTATTATCTGGTCTTTCACACCCATTAACAGTTAACCCATTCGAAGGTTGGAGGGTCTACCCCGAAATTATTTGAGATTGTTGCATGAGTTTCTTCTGAAGCTGTGAGATCTGGGACGGTGGATACATTGAGTTCGAAGAAAAATCAGCCACTTCATCCACGATGACGCACTCATCCACTGGGTATCTACAAAACAACTTAGTTCCTATGTATTCTTGGGTCAGCTAGCTATCAGTTTCAAGTCACAACCTACAAATTTCAGAAATTTGTTGGATAAATATTTGAATATGTTTCTCTTCTAAGAAATGAGACATACAATTTGGAAAAAAGGACCTTCAGCATGGATCTGGAGGTAGCAGCAACCCAATCAAGCTATACAACATGCACGTGAGATCACTCTGTGTGCCATGTCACTTGTTCCATTTCCATTTTGTTATTTCATTCCATCGTACCGGTGTAACTTAC
>NW_025313096.1:0-536 GCF_018294505.1 Triticum aestivum
AGTGAATCAACCTCCTTTTCATTCTGGTCCAACATGAGGATTTGTACTGCAACCATATTTTTACTTACTCTTTTACCCATGGTTCTTTTTCCTACTTGTAGTCATTCCTACAAAACCCTTAAGTCCAAGAGCATGAACCCATTGGGATATTATTGGTCCATCGAATGACAGCCTTTAGTTTCTGCCCAAAATTGGTTTTCTCATATAATTGCACTAACAAGTTTCTTTGTTTGGCAAACTAACCTGACCTCCACCACCTACACCTAAAGAGACTAGGATCTGGAGACTTTGGCCACCCCAAGAGTTGCCTAGGGGCTCTTGACATTCTGTCGAACACCTTGAGTTCATGAACAGAATTGACATGCTCATGAGTTTGCATTACAGACTTGCCATAGCAGCCAAACAAGCATGTCCACTAGCATCCCAGCTACCACTAGCCTAGATCTGTTGATCACCAACCGCTCATATGCCCTCTAGCTCACGCTGGCATTTCGGCAAACACATAGCGGGCGTGCTCTGGGCGCGCCCAGAGCGCA
>NW_025313097.1:0-536 GCF_018294505.1 Triticum aestivum
TCTCGTCCGAAACCCTGATACTCCGAAAGAGATTGTCCAGTTTGTACACGAGGTGCGTCCAGTTTTCGCCGTGACCCTCTCTACTCTTTTGCACATGCTATGCGGGCGAAATGATGATACCATGCCAAGTTCCAACATTTTCAGAGTTTATTTTGTAGTGATTTTCAATTTCACCGTCATTTAGCTCCCTAAACAAATCGGTAAATGACTGAAAAACAACAAATGATGTCAGAACGTGTTGGAAATTGATGACGTCGCTTTGAATGATGCATACTGAACGCAAAAATAGGGTGGAGTTCAAATAAGTTTAAAAAACATTGAAGTGCCCGTGTAACAGATGAGTTCTCGTCCGAAACCCTGATACTCCGAAAGAGATTGTCAAGTTTGTACACGAGGTGCATCCAGTTTTCGCCGTGACCCTCTCTACTCTTTTGCACATGCTATGCGGGCGAAATGATGATACCATGCCAAGTTCCAACATTTTCAGAGTTCATTTTGTAGTGATTTTCAATTTCACCGTCATTTAGCTCTCTAAA
>NW_025313098.1:0-536 GCF_018294505.1 Triticum aestivum
TGCCAGTGTAACAGATGAGTTCTCGTCCGAAACCCTGATACTCCAAAAGAGATTGTCCAAATTGTACACGAAGTGCGTCCAGTTTTTGCCGCAACCCTCTCTACTCTTTTGCACATACTACATGGGTGAAATGATGATACCATGCCAGGTTTCGACATTTTCAGAGTTCATTTTGTAGTGATTTTCAATTTCACGGTCATTTAGCTCTCTAAACAATCGGTAAATGACTAAAAAATAGCAAATGATGTCAGAAAGTGTTGAAAATTGATGACGTCGCTTTGAATGGTGCGTACGGAACGCAAAAAAATCTGGAGTTGTAATAAGTTTAAAAAAATTAAGTGGCCATGTAACAGATGAGTTCTCGTCAGAAACCCTGATACTTCGAAAGAGATTGTCCAGTTTGTACACGAAGTGCGTCCAGTTTTTCCCGTAACCCTCTCTACTCTTATGCACATGCTATGTGGGTGAAATGATGATACCATGCCAAGTTTCAACATTTTCAGAGTTCATTTTGTAGCGGTTTTCAATTTCACGGT
>NW_025313099.1:0-536 GCF_018294505.1 Triticum aestivum
CACACATCGTACAGAGAGGCCATGGTGGAAGATACCCGTTGTAGCTGGTAGGCAGGCCACCTGGTCCGGGGGCATGGGTGTTTCCGGTTGGGACCGAGAGGGGAGGCCACCCCTTAGAGCGCGCGATATAAATTTGATCCCATGCTACGCGAGGTTGTAGCCTCCCCACTTAGAGTTTGCTTAACAGGTGTCATGGGTGATTCCAGACACGTATGAGATAAGCTGGTGTGTGCGAGTTAGGTGTGTTTTCAACAAAAAGACCGTAGACGGAATTAGTCCGATGGACTAAAGAAATCCGTTACTCGTGGGTAAAGAGTACACCCTCTGCAGAGATTAAACCTATTCAAATAGCCGTGTCCATGGTTAAGGATTACAGTCTGGATGGGTCAAGTGTCGGCCTTAGTGTCGGTCTTCGGAGGTGAAACTGTTAACCAGGAATGGAACTACTACTTGTGACTTGTGAGAACTATGATGATTATTATTGTTGACTAACCCGTGATATTATGGTTATTATCGAGTATCTCTGGGATGGTTCT
>NW_025313100.1:0-536 GCF_018294505.1 Triticum aestivum
CTCCATAAATGAGAAATATATCCTTAGTCCTTTTCAGGTATTTCAGGATGTTCTTGACCGCTGTCCAGTGATCCACTCCGGTATTACTTTGGTACCTCATTGCTAAACTTATAGCAAGGCACACATCAGGTCTAGTACACAACATTGCATACATGATAGAGCCTATGGCTGGAGCATAGGGAACAATTTTCATTTTCTCTCTATCTTCTGCAGTGGTCGGGCATTGAGTCTGACTCAACTTCACACCTTGTAACACAGGCAAGAACTCTTTCTTTGCTTGATCCATTTTGAACTTCGTCAAAATTTTATCAAGGTATGTGCTTTGTGAAAGTCCAATTAAGCGTCTTGATCGATCTCTATAGATCTTGATGCCCAATATATAAGCAGCTTCACAGAGGTCTTTCATTGAAAAACTCTTATTCAAGTATCCTTTTTATGCTATCCAGAAAATCTATATCATTTTCAATCAACAATATATCATCTACATATAATATTAGAAAAGCTACAAAGCTCCCACTCACTTTCTTGTAAATACA
>NW_025313101.1:0-536 GCF_018294505.1 Triticum aestivum
ATCGCCCCCCTCTGGGCCGCTGCCAGGTGGGCTTCGCCCCACCTGGGCCACTGGACAACGGGGCCCAGCCCACTGGAACGATTTATAAAAATTAAAATAATAAATAAAAAAAATTAAAATAATAAATAAAATAAATTAGTAATAATAAAAATAATAATAAATTAATTAATAAAAATAAATAAATAAATAAAGAAAATAAAAATAAAAATAATTTTAATTAATTAATTAACTAAATTAATTAAGTTAATTAATCCTGCTTAATTTAATTAAATAATAATTATTTAATTAAACACTAATTAACCTAAACAGTGAATGACAGGTGGGTCCCACTGGACCCACATGTCAGTTGACTTAGTCAACCCCTGTTGATTGCTGATGTCAGCATGACATCATGCTGATGTCATAAATCCTAATTTCGAATTAAATTAAATAATTAATTAAATTCAGAAATTAATAAAATCTTTAGAAAATCATATCTTTTAATCCGTAACTCGGATTAAAATATTTTCAACATGAAAGTTGCTCAGAACGACGAG
>NW_025313102.1:0-536 GCF_018294505.1 Triticum aestivum
GGGATCTAGCCCTTTGACTTTGCACGGACAGGCTTTGACCAGTGGACCTCCCCACCCGTTTGTGTTAGGTCAGCCCATAGGAACACTTTGGAGCAACATCCGGGCCAGACCCACAGCAAGATCCCCTTCGTGTAGAGCCGACGCGTCCGTTTCCCTCCTCCAGGTGACGGCGGCGGCGCCGTCCGTGAGGGGGGCACACCCCGGACATGCGTGCCGGGCGTTTGCAACTGCCACAACACTTCCAGACTTGTGAGAGGCCGCCTACGCAAGATTTGGCGGCATGCTAGCCCCCGGAGGCCGCCGGCCACAGCCGTAGACGCGCGAAGGGCAATCCGCATAGAGGGAATTTTTCGGATACTTCTCCATCACCAAAAATTATGAAAAAATACCATCGTTACTATAGCACATGTGCCCACGTCGTGCAAAAAAACTCATGATTTTATCGCGCTCCGAGTATTATTAATATTGACGCCGCATCGTTACCGCAGAATGTCTACTACCGTGTCATCGCCGTCCGTGAGGGGGGCCACACCCCG
>NW_025313103.1:0-536 GCF_018294505.1 Triticum aestivum
GTTGTAAGTAGAAACAAACTAAAATAAATAAAGCAAGAAAGAAAAAAAAAGTGTTTTCAAATTTGAAAACTAATGGCACTAACAGAAAGTTTATAATTTTCCAAAAACTAAAAGCAAAAACAGTTAAAAAATAAAGCAAAAAACAAAAGAAAATAAATAATGCAGAAAACAAAAGAAAAAAACTGGAAAAAAAATAAATATAGCAACAATAAGTAAAGAAAGCAAAAAACCAAAAAAAATGCCTCCTACTGGGCCCCCACGGCCTGAATACGACTAGAAACCCTACTATGGGCCAGGATTCAGGCCCGCAATAGGCCCAGAAGGCCCATCAGGCAAAGCAATAGCAAGTAGGCCCGAAAGCTTGCGGTGGAGAGGAGCTCGAGAGGGGTGCGGTAGTGGGGCTTATAAACCACTGCGCGCCCCACTCGACTAGCGAGGTGGGACTAAACTTTGGCCCCGAGGCGGGCAGCACAGAGGCCTTTTGTCCCGGTTGGTGGCACCAACCGGGACTAAAGGGGGGCATTAGTCCCGGTTGG
>NW_025313104.1:0-536 GCF_018294505.1 Triticum aestivum
TGTGCCACGAACCGGTACCAATGCACCCCTTTAATCCCCGGTTGGTGGCACCAACCAGGACCAAAGGCCTTGTGCTGGAACTGGTGCGGTGGGATGTTTAGTCCCACCTCGCTAGCCGAGAGAGCTCAACAGTGGTTTATAAGCGCTGCTGCGCTGACCACTTCGAGCTCCTCTCAAATGCATGCTTACTGGCCTAAAGTCACTTATTTGCCCGTGGGCCTACTGGGCCTCCTGCGGGCCTGAATCCTAGCCCATGGTAGGGTTTCTAGTCGTATTCAGGCCATGGGGGCCCAGTAGGAGGCACTTTTTGTTTTTTTTGTTTTCTTTACTTATTGTTGCTATTTTTATTTTTATTTCCAGTTTTTTGTTTTGTTTTCTGCATTATTTATTTTCTTTTGTTTTTTTCTTTATTTTTAATTCTTTTTTGCTTTTAGTTTTGGAAAAATTATAAACTTTCTGTTAGTGCCATTAGTTTTCAAATTTGAAAACATTTTTTTTTGTATTTTTGTTTTCTTTCTTGCTTTATTTATTTTATT
>NW_025313105.1:0-536 GCF_018294505.1 Triticum aestivum
CTCAAAATAATTAGTAAATGCATGAAAAATAACAAATGAAGTCAGAACGGATTGAAAAATGATGATGTGGCTTTGAAAGGTGCGTTTTGAACACACAAAAAGTCAGGAGTTCAAATAAGTTTTAAAAAATGAAATCCCTTTGTAACAAACGAGTTTCCGTATGAAATCCTAATGCTTTGAAAGAGATTGTCCGTTTTGTACACGAAGTGCATCCAGTTTTTGCCGTAATCCTATCAACTTTCTTGCACAAGCTATGTGGATGAAATGATGATACCATGCCAACTTTCAACCTTTTCAGAGTTCATTAGAAATGTTTTTCAATTTTATGGTCTTATAGCTCAAAATAATTAGTAAATGCATGATAAATAACAAATGAAGTCAGAAAGGCTTGAAAAAAGATGATGTGGCTTTGAATGGTGCGTTTTGAACACACAAAAAGTTAGGAGTTCAAATAAGTTTTAAAAACTGAAATCCCTTTGTAACAGACGAGTTTACGTATGAAATCCTGATACTTTGAAAGAGATTTTCCGTTTTGT
>NW_025313106.1:0-536 GCF_018294505.1 Triticum aestivum
ATGTGACAAATAAATCATGGATATTATTGGTGGAGTAACAACATCTTTATAAAATAATTAAATACCCTAAAGTGATTAAAACAACATCAAAGCAATTAGTTATACTCCTAATATATTTTACCAAATACTAAACTATTTTTATTCTAAGGTAAAACTTCTTAGAACAGTGGATTATTTTGACACACTATTTTTGGAGCTATTGTCATCTTTTACTAAACCAGGAATAAAGAGTAACTAAAATAAAATAGAAAAGAATAACAAGAAAAAAACAACAACAACAAAAGAAAATAAAAGCCCCCCCCCCCTCGCTGGGCCTCGGCCCAGCTGGCCGCGGGGCTAACCAGGCCGCTCAGCCGGCCCACTTGGCCCGGCCTCCCCCACTCATTCCCTTATCCCCTCGCAACTGCAAACCCTAGCGGTTCCCTCCCCACTCGTCCCCACTTCCCCTCCCCCCGATCCCCTCGCCCCGATCCCCTCCCCCTCTCCGCTCATTCTGGATCGGGGCACGAACCCGCCGACGCCATGACGCCGTCACC
>NW_025313107.1:0-536 GCF_018294505.1 Triticum aestivum
TTTCAGAGTTCATTTTGTAGTGATTTTTAATTTCACCGTCATTTAGCTCTCTAAACAAATCGGTAAATGACTGAAAACAGCAAATGATGTCAGAACATGTTGGAAATTGATGACGTGGCTTTGAATGATGCATACTGAACACAAAAATAGGCTGGAGTTCAAATAAGTTTAAAAAACATTGAAGTGCCCGTGTAACAGATGAGTTCTCGTCCGAAACCCTGATACTCTGAAAGAGATTGTCCAGTTTGTACACGAGGTGCGTCCAGTTTTCGCCGTGACCCTCTCTACTCTTTTGCACATGCTATGCGGGTGAAATGATGATACCATGCCAAGTTCCAACATATTCAGAGTTCATTTTGTAGTGATTTTCAATTTCACCGTCATTTAGCTCTCTAAACAAATCGGTAAATGAGTGAAAACAGCACAAGATGTCAGAATGTGTTGGAAATTGATGACGTCGCTTTGAATGATGCATACTGAACGCAAAAATACGCTGGAGTTCAAATAAGTTTAAAAAACATTGAAGTGCCCATGTA
>NW_025313108.1:0-535 GCF_018294505.1 Triticum aestivum
GGCACTTCAATGTTTTTTAAACGTATTTGAACTCCAGACTAGTTTTGCGTTCAGTATGCAGCATTCAATGTGATGTCATCTATTTCCAACACGTTCTAATGTCATTTGCTGTTTTTCAGTCATTTACCGATTTGTTTAGAGAGCTTAATGACTGAGAAATTGAAAATCACTACAAAATGAACTCTGAAAATGTTGGAACTTGGCATGGTATCATCATTTCCCCCGCATAGCATGTGCAAAAGAGTAGAGAGGGTCACGGCGAAAACTGGACACACGTCATGTACAAACTGGACAATCTCTTTCGGAGTATCAGGGTTTCGGACGAGAACTCATCTGTTACACGGGCACTTCAATGTTTTTTAAACTTATTTGAACTCCAGACTATTTTTGCGTTCAGTATGCAGCATTCAAAGCGACGTCATCAATTTCCAACATGTTCTGACGTCATTTGCTGTTTTTTAGTCATTTACTGTTTTGTTTATAGAGCTAAATTACCGTGAAATTGAAAATCACTACAAAATGAACTCTGAAAATG
>NW_025313109.1:0-535 GCF_018294505.1 Triticum aestivum
TCATACGGAAACTCGTCTGTTACAAAGGGATTTCATTTATTTTGATCTTATTTGAACCTCCTTGTTTTTCTGTGTTCAAAATTCAACATTCAAAGCAACATCATCAATTTACAACCCTTTCTTACTTCATCTGTTATTTTTCACGCATTTAATGATTATTTTGAGCTATAAGACCATGAAATTGAAAAGCACTTGAAATGAACTCTGATAAGGTTCCAAGTTGGCATGGTATCATCATTTCACCCACATAGCATGTGCAAGAAAGTAGAGAGGCTTACGGCAAAAACAGGATGCACTTCGTGTACAAAACAGACAATCTCCTTCGAAGTATCAGGGTTTCATATGGAAACTCGTCTGTTACAAAGGGATTTCATTTTTTGAATTTATTTGAACCCCCTTGGTTTTCTATGTTCAAAATGCACCATTCAAAGCCACATCATCAATTTACAACCCTTTCTGACTTCATTTGTTATTTTTCATGCATTTACTGATTATTTTGAGCTATAAGACCATGAAATTGAAAAGCACTTGAAAT
>NW_025313110.1:0-535 GCF_018294505.1 Triticum aestivum
CTCTGAAAAATTTCCTAAGTGTTTGCTTATATAGCAAAGCCTTTAGTCCCGGTTCGTGGCACCAACCGGGACTGGACCAAAGCCCTCTTTTCAGCAGCCCAAAGGGCGGGAAGCGGCGGCCTTTGGTCCCGGTTGGTGCCACCAACCGGGACCAAAGGCCTCTTGCTGCCCGCGTCGCGGCCAAAAGTTTAGTCGCACCTCGCTAGTTGAGAGGGGCTCGGAGTGGTTTATAAGCCCCGCTGCGGGTGCTGTCTCGAACTCCTCTCTATAGCAGGCTTCTGGGCCTAACTTTGGCGAGCTGCCCGTTGAGCCCTCTAGCCCTTCTGGGCCTGTATTTGCAAACCCGAGGGTTGGAGGGCCCAGCGGGCAGCGCCCCAACAATTTCTTTTGCTGTATTTAGTTTTTTTGTTTTCTTTTTTGCTCTATTTATTTTGTTTTGTTTCTACTTACAACAAAAAATTTATTTATTTTATTTTATTTTGTTTCTAATTACTTATTTATTTTACTTTATGATAATTCTTTTTGCTATTAAAGT
>NW_025313111.1:0-535 GCF_018294505.1 Triticum aestivum
GGCGACGGCGGGCGGCGTCGAGGGCGAGGTCGACGGCGGGCGGCGTCGAGGGCGAGGGCGGCAGGCCTTCGGCGCGGCAGAGAACGAGCGGAGAAATGGAGGCGACGGGTCGGGCGGTTGTATTTATAGCCCCCCCCTTTAGTCGCGGTTGGGGAGGCGACCCGCGACTAAAGGGCCTTTAGTCGCGGTTGGGGAGGCGACCCGCGACTAAAGGAGAACCTTTAGTTGCAGTCGGGGAGGCGACCCGCGACTAAAGGGTAACCTTTAGTCGCGGTTGGGGAGGCGACCCGCGACTAAAGGACTTTTTTGGCGGGTTTTTCGTTCCCGCGCGCAACCACCTTTAGTCGCGGTTGGGCAGGCCAACCGCGACTAAAGGTATTTTCCAAATACTTTTTCTTTTTCAAAATCTGAAAAATACAAATAATATATCAAAAAATTCAGAAAAATAAAACTAATTCAATTCAAAATTCTAAAAATACAAATAATATATCAAGAAATTAAGAAAAATAAAACTAATTCAATTCAATATGTTAAA
>NW_025313112.1:0-535 GCF_018294505.1 Triticum aestivum
CTTTTCAGAGTTCATTTGAAATGCTTTTCAATTTCAGGGTTTTATATCTCAAAATAATCAGTAATTGCATGAAAAATAAACAAATGAAGTCAGAAAGGGTTGAAAATGGATGATGCGGCTTTGAATGGTGCATTTTCAGCACAGAAAAACTATGGAGTTCAAATAAGTTCAAAAAAATGAAATCCCTTTATGACAGACAAGTTTCCGTATGAAACCTTGATACTTCGAAAGAGATTGTCCGTTTTATACACGAAATGCATCCAGTTTTTGCCATAACCCTCTCTACTTTCTTGCACATGCTATGTGGGTCAAATGATGATACCATGCCAACTTTCAACCTTTTCAGAGTTCATTTGAAATGCTTTTCAATTTGAGGGTCTTATAGCTAAAAATAACCAGTAAATGCATGAAAGATAACAAATGAAGTCAGAAAGGGTTGAAAATGGATGATGCGGCTTTGATTGGTGCATTTTGAGCACAGAAAAACTATGGAGTTCAAATAAGTTCAAAAAAAATGAAATCCCTTTGTAACAGA
>NW_025313113.1:0-535 GCF_018294505.1 Triticum aestivum
AACAATTAAAAAATAAAGCAAAAAACAAAAGAAAATAAATAATGTAGAAAACAAAACAAAAAAACTGGAAAAAAATAAATATAGCAACAATAAGTAAAGAAAACAAAAAAACAAAAAAAAATGCCTCCTACTGGGCCCCCACGGCCTGAATACGACATGAAACCCTACTATGGGCCAGGATTTAGGCCCGCAGTAGGCCCAGAAGGCCCATCAGGCAAAGCAATAGCAAGTAGGCCCGAAAGCCTGCGGTGGAGAGGAGCTCGAGAGGGGTGCGGCAGTGGGGCTTATAAACCACTGCGCGCCCCTCTCAACTAGCGAGGTGGGACTAAACTTTGGCCCCGAGGTGGGCAGCACAGGGGCCTTTGGTCCCGGTTGGTGGCACCAACCAAGACTAAAGGGGGAGGCATTAGTCCCGGTTGGTGCCACCAACTAGTACCAAAGGCCGCCGGTTCCCTCCCTTTGGGCTGCCGAAAAAGAGGCCTTTGGTCCCGGTTGGTGGCACCAACCGGGACTAAAGGGTGCATTAGTCCTGGTT
>NW_025313114.1:0-535 GCF_018294505.1 Triticum aestivum
TCTTCTTCTTCTTCTTCTTCTTCTTCTTCTTCTTCTTCTTCTTCTTCTTCTTCTTCTTCTTCTTCTTCTTCTTCTTCTTCTTCTTCTTCTTCTTCTTCTTCTTCTTCTTCTTCTTCTTCTTCTTCTTCTTCTTCTTCTTCTTCTTCTTCTTCTTCTTCTTCCTCCTCCTCCTCTTCTTCCTCTTCCTCTTCTTCTTCTTCCTCTTCTTCTTCTTCTTCCTCCTCTTCTTCCTCCTCTTCTTCCTGGGTTTCTTCCTCTTCTTCCTCTTCCTCTTCTTCTTCTTCTTCTTCTTCTTCTTCTTCTTCTTCTTCTTCTTCTTCTTCTTCTTCTTCTTCTTCTTCTTCTTCTTCTTCTTCTTCTTCTTCTTCTTCTTCTTCTTCTTCTTCTTCTTCTTCTTCTTCTTCTTCTTCTTCTTCTTCTTCTTCTTCTTCTTCTTCTTCTTCTTCTTCTTCTTCTTCTTCTTCTTCTTCTTCTTCTTCTTCTTCTTCTTCTTCTTCTTCTTCTTCTTCTTCTTCTTCTTCTTCTTCTTCTTATT
>NW_025313115.1:0-535 GCF_018294505.1 Triticum aestivum
CTTCCTGCTTGATTGATCTTGATGATATGAGTATTACAAGAGTTGATCTACCACGAGATCGTAGAGGATAAACCCTAGAAGCTAGCCTACGGTATGATTGTTCTTCTACGGACTAAACCCTATGGTTTATATAGACACTGGAGGGGGCTAGGGTTACACAGATTCGGTTACAGAGAAGGAGATATATCATCCGAATCGCCAAGCTTGTCTTCCACGCAAAGGAGAGTCCCATCCGGACACGGGACGAAGTCTTCAATCTTGTATCTTCATAGTCCAATACTCCGGCGAAAGTACATAGTCCAGCTATCCGGATACCCTCTTATCCAGGACTCCCTCAGCGGTCGCGAGCGCTGAACGTTCCATGTGCCCACGAGCCACGTAAGCAACGTCTGGCTTAGGTCGTGGCCTCGTGGAGTTGATGTGTTGGTTCGTGCATCCGTTTTAGCCTTTCAGGTGAGACAACCCATCAGGCTTTGGGCTTTCTTCTTTTCCATGCCCTGGGCCTGTAGAAAACACACACACACACACACACACA
>NW_025313116.1:0-535 GCF_018294505.1 Triticum aestivum
GGCGGCAGCTCCGCTGGCGGAGGGGACGGAGACAACCGCAGCTCCTGGTCGTCGAGCCTCGGCAAGACAGAGACGGAGGACCGGTTTGGCCTCCTCGTGCCACCAGGGTGCCACCTCCCCCACAACCGGTTTGGCTCAAATCACTCCGGCCGCTCGTCCACGTACCTACCTCGTCAGCCCGCGTGGCGTCGGTTCCCGAGGCCCCCTGTCAGGCCGTCGCCATTACTACGGAGTAACACCGGCCGCCCGTCCGCCTACCTGCACTGTCGCCCGGTGGGCTCTAAAAGGCCCTGTCGTCCTCACCCCGCCGTCCACACCCAACACTCTCCAAGCCCCTCTCCCGATGATGCATTCTACGACGGCAGCAGCAGCTTCAGTGGGGGAGGCGACGGAGACAACCGCATCTCTTGATCGTCGAGCCACCGCAAGACAGAGACGGAGGAGCTCTATCGGTTTGGCCTCCTCGTGCCGCCATGGTGCCACCTCCCCCACAACTGCAGGATCGACAAGGACGGCTACCCGATGTTGGTCCCCG
>NW_025313117.1:0-535 GCF_018294505.1 Triticum aestivum
CGACAACGACGACATACGTACATGGGAAAATAATATTATCGGGGAGGGGGTATATCGACCCCCCTCGTGTTGAAGTTATCGGGAGAGGGGTATATCGACGACGACAGACCCGATAAAACATAAGAAAACGAAGAAGAAATAAAAAGAGGAGAAGAAGAAAAGGAATAGAGGAGAAGATCGAAGAAAAAAAAAGAAGAAAGAAAAAGAGGAGAAGAAGAAAGGAATAGAGGAGAGAAGAAGAAAAAATAGAATTTTTTCTATTTTTTCTTCTTCTCTTCTATTCCTTTCTTCTTCTCCTCTTCTTTTTCTTCTTTTTTCCTCTTCTTATTTATTTCTCCTCTTCTTCCTCTCCTCTTCTTCTCCTTTCTTCCTCTTCTTATTTTCCTTTTTCCTCTCATTCATAAAAAAATGTTCAAATAGAAAATTTTGAAAAAAGTAAAGGTTTTGCCTAATGCATTGTTCATATGAATATACAAACATTTGCATATTCTACAATAATTAATATCACCAAAAAAATCTATGAACAGAAAAAAAT
>NW_025313118.1:0-535 GCF_018294505.1 Triticum aestivum
TCAAGGATCAAACCCACAAAGACGACCTTTAAAGACGTCATTCCAGGTGTAGAGGCCACCTGTACAGGCTCTGTTACACTTGAAGTGGTCTTCGGATCCCCGGATAACTTCCGGAGCGAGGAGTTAATCTTCGACATAGTCCCGTTCCGCAGCGGCTATCATGCACTGCTCGGACAAACCGCATTCGCAAAATTCAATGCGGTGCCGCACTACGCGTACCTCAAGCTCAAGATGCCAGGCCCTCGAGGAGTAATCACGGTCAATGGAAACACCGAATACTCTCTCCGAACGGAGGAGCATACGGCTGCCCTTGCGGCAAAAGTGCAGAACAGCCTCTTAAGGCAATTCTCCAGTCCGGCCAATAAACAATCGGACACTGTCAAGCGCGCCCGGAGTAACCTACAGCAAGACCGCCTGGCACGTTCCAAACAAGCGTAGCAATGCGGCCCCAACCCCAGCCCTCGCGAACTCGCGAAGCCAGTACTACGGGTACGTAATTGTGCTCTGGAAATACCATGGGCATAGGGGAAGGGCC
>NW_025313119.1:0-535 GCF_018294505.1 Triticum aestivum
AGCAAGATGACATGATGTAGAGGGATAAACTCATGCAATATGATGAAAATCCCATCTTGTTATCCTCAATGGCAAAAATACAATACGTGCCTTGCTGCCCCTACTGTCACTGGGAAAGGACACCCCAAGATTGAACCCAAAGCTAAGCACTTCTGCCATTGCAAGAAAGATCAATCTAGTAGGCCAAACCAAACTGATAATTTGAAGAGACTTACAAAGATAACCAATCATAGATAAAAGAATTCAGAGAAGATTCAAATATTGTTCATAGAGAGACTTGATCATAAACCCACAATTCATCGGTCTCAACAAACACATCGCAAAAAGAAGATTACATCGAATAGATCTCCACAAGAGAGGGGGAGAACTTTGTATTGAGATCCAAAAAGAGAGAAGAAGCCATCAAGCTACTAACTACGGACCCATAGGTCTGAAGTAAACTACTCACACTTCATCGGAGGGGCTATGGTGTTGATGTACAAGCCATCCGTGACCAATTCCCCCTCCAGCGGAGCTCCGGAACAGGCCCCAAGAT
>NW_025313120.1:0-535 GCF_018294505.1 Triticum aestivum
GTATGTGTGGGGAAACAAGAGATAGGGTTGATTTCGGACCCCTCCACCAAGGGCCACGAAATTCCCCCCCTCTTCCTCCATATATACAGCCCTTAGGGCATCGTTTAGACTTTGGGGTTTTGTTTAGATTAAAAGTTCGCCATAGCTGCAACTTCGCGTACTTCGTTTGTGTTCAACGACCAGACAAAGGCGTCACAGAACCCCAGCTTGATCAATAAAGCTTTCATCTTATATTCGCAATATCCAGATTGCAATCTTAGTTTCTTGCTTGTTCTTCGTTTGCTCGCAGGAAACAGACCCTTGTGGTCAGGTTGATCGTGCTCCGGCGAGGTCAATAACCTCTCGGAGTTGGTTTAGCGATTGCTAAGGCGCGACGTCCTCGCACGTTCGTAGTCGGATCGTCAAAGTCGACTTTCACCAAAGTGATATCCATCATCTCATCGAAAGACAGGACACCTTTGCTTTCGATGAGATGAAGCAAAGGTGTCCCGTCTTTCGATGAGATGATGGATATCGCTTTGGTGGCAGTCGACTT
>NW_025313121.1:0-535 GCF_018294505.1 Triticum aestivum
TGTTGAACCCCAAGGCGCGCTTACGTGTCGATCATCAATACTGATAGTTTTGGCTGATTCTGGCCCGTATCATGGACTATTACTCACTTTTTTGGGCCCCCGGAGTGATTTCCACGATTAACGAACCACGGGGTGCATTTACGTGTCCGTCATCAACACTCACAGTTTTTGCCAATTCTGGCCCGTTTCTTGGACTATTACTCTGTTTTTGGGTCTCGGCGTGATTTCCATGTTTGACGAACACCGGCGTGCATTTATGTGTCGCTCATCAACACTCGCAGTTTTGGCCGATTCTGGCCCGTTTCGTGGAGTATTACGCACTGTTTTGGAGTATCGAAGTGATTTCAACGATTAACGAACCGTGGGTGCGTTTACGTTTCGGTCATCAACACTTACACTTTTGTCCGATTCTTGCCTTTTTTGTATACTATTACTCACTGTTTTGGGGTCCCGGAGTGATTTCAACGATTAACGAACCCCGGCGTGCGTTTACGTGTCGGTCATCAACACTCACAGTTTTGGCCGATTCTGGCCC
>NW_025313122.1:0-535 GCF_018294505.1 Triticum aestivum
CGTCATAAGCTGCTCCGGTGGTTGGGTTAAGGGTGGTGTCGACGATGCGGATCTGCGGCTGTGGACAGGGCGTCAGAAGCTGCTCCAGTAGGTTGGATGAGGGTGCGAGGAAGCGGATCTGAGGCCGTGGACTTGTGAGTTGGCAAAGCGGCCCTGGTAGGGTTCAGAATGGTATAGGCGAAGCTACTCCGGTAGGGTTGACGATGGTATCGACGAAGCGGCTCCGGTATGGTTGAGGAAGGTGTCGGCGAAGCAGCTCCGGTAGGGTTGAGGAAGGTGTCGGCGAAGAGGATCAGAGGCCATCGATGGGGGCGTCGGTGGGGCGGCTCCGGGGGGTGTGGACGAAGCGTCTCCCATGGGGAGTATGAATGAGCCGCTGCAGATGCGCGACGGTTGACGAGAGTACCGGCGAAGCAGATCCGGCGCCGTGGACAAGGCCGACACTGAATGGGCTGTGGTACAGTGGTGGATGAGCAGTCTACTTGTTTCTTAGGGAGGTGGGAGGGGTAGATGCGGCCGCAGAAGCAGATCCGGC
>NW_025313123.1:0-535 GCF_018294505.1 Triticum aestivum
CTTATCAATAATACAGATAGGTGAAGTAGCAAAAGCAGGGTCATATTTCATTCTAGCATTCAGATACTTTTCTTTCAGCTTAGCTAATATTTCTTAAGATCAAATCAATCATTGCAAGCAAGAAAGTCTCTAGTAGTTTCTTCATCCATAACATAACCCTCAGGCACAACAGGCGATTCATATCTAGGGGAAGAATCTTCATCATCACTTTCATCAGTATTATCAGTTTCAATAATTTAATTCTCTTTAGCCCTAGCAAGTTGTTCATCAAGAAATTCACCTAGTGGCATAGCATTATCAAGCATAGAAGTAGTTTCATCATAAGTATCATGCATAGAAGAAGTGGCATCATCAAAAACATGAGACATATCAGAATTAATAGTAGAAGCTGGTTTAGGTGTCGCAAGTTTACTCAAAACAGAAGGAGAATCAAGTACAGAGCTAGATGCTAGTTCCTTACCTCCCCTCGTAGTGGAGGGAAAAATCTTAGTTCTTTCATCTTTCAAGTTCCTCATAGTGATCAGCAGATATAAAT
>NW_025313124.1:0-535 GCF_018294505.1 Triticum aestivum
AAATGAAGTCAGAAAGGGTTAAAAATTGATGATGCGGCTTTGAATGGTGCATTTTGAGCACAAAAAAACTATGGAGTTCAAATAAGTTCAAAAAAATGAAATCCCTTTGTAACAGACAAGTTTCCGTATGAAACCCTAATACTTCAAAAGAGATTGTCCGTTTTGTACACGAAATGCATCCAGTTTTTGCTGTAACCCTCTCTACTTTCTTGCACATGATATGTGGGTCAAATGATGATACCATGCCAACTTTTAACCTTTTCAGAGTTCATTTGAAATGCTTTCCAATTTCAGGGTCTTATAGCTCAAAATAATCAGTAAATGCATGAAAAATAACAAATGATGTCAGAAAGGGTTGAAAATTGATGATGTGGCTTTGAATGGTGCATTTTGAGCACCGAAAAACTATGGAGTTCAAATAAGTTCAAAAAAATGAAATCCCTTTGTAACAGACGAGTTTCCGTATGAAACCTTGATACTTCGAAAGCGATTGTCCGTTTTGTACACGAAGTGCATCCAGTTTTTGCTGTAACCC
>NW_025313125.1:0-535 GCF_018294505.1 Triticum aestivum
CTACCCCCCCTACATTACTGTCAGACTTAGAACCATGACAATGAGCGCGTCAAGGGGAAGAAGGGGGCGGTGGCGCGCTGCAGAGGGAGCTAGCGGGCGGGGCGCGCGGCCAGCGTGTGCGTGCGAGGCGCACAGGTGAGGTGCGACGGCGAGCCGCGGAGTGCGCGCGACGCGAGGTGCGGGGCCGCGGTGAGCACGGGCGGGCGCGGTGGATGCGCACGGCGTCGAGCGCGCGCGGGGCTGCGGGCGAGGCCATGGCCGATGCGGCGATGGCAAAAACGGCAAGGGTGGGCGTGCGCGGAGGACGGGGGCCGCGTGAGAGGGCGCGGCTGCGGTCGCGTAGGCGTGCGCGTGCACCACGACACGAGGAGCAGAGGCGGGGCGGCGGAGACGAGTGCGGTGGCGGGGCTCACATTGCCGGTAGGGGGAGTGGCAGCAGGGCGCAAGGTGGAGGTCGAGGACGTCGCGCGTAGGAGGAAGCAGGCCAGTGGGGAGGTCCGGCGAGGTCCAGGCGCGGGCTCCGGTCGGCGACGGC
>NW_025313126.1:0-535 GCF_018294505.1 Triticum aestivum
GTTCTTGGACTATTACTCACTGTTTTGGGGTGCCGGAGTGATTTCCATAGTTGTTGAACCCCAAGAAGCGCTTACGTGTCAGTCATCAACACTGGCAGTTTTGGCCGATTCTAGCCCATTTCATGGACGATTACTCACTATTTGGGGTTCCCGGAGTGATTTCCATGATTAATGAACCCCGGGGTGCGTTTACGTGTCGGTGATCAACACTGGTAGTTTTGGCTGATTCTGACCCGTTTCTTGGATTATTGCTCACTGTTTTGGGGTCCCGAAGCGATTTCCATAATTGTTGAACCCTAAGGTCCGCTTACGTGTCGGTCATCAACACTAGCTGTTTTGGCCGATTCTGACCCATTTTTTGGATTATTACTCACTGTTTTGGGGTCCCGAAGCGATTTCCATAGTAGTATAACCCCAAGGTGCCCTTACATGTCGGTCATGAACATTGGCTGTTTTGGCCGATTCTGGCCCGTTTCATGGACTATTACTCATTGTTTTGGGGTCCCGGAGTGGTGTCCACGATTAACGAACCCTG
>NW_025313127.1:0-535 GCF_018294505.1 Triticum aestivum
AGCATGTGCAAGAAAGTAGAGAGGCTTACGGCAAAAACTGGATGCACTTCGTGTACAAAACAGACAATCTCCTTCGAAGTATCAGGGTTTCATAAGGAAACTCGTCTGTTACAAAGGGATTGCATTTATTTTGAACTTATTTGAACCCCCATGTTTTTCTATGTTCAAAATGCACCATTCAAAGCCACATCATCAATTTACAACCCTTTCTGACTTCATTTGTTAGTTTTCATGCATTTACTGATTATTTTGAGTTATAAGACCATGAAATTGAAAACCATTTGAAATGAACTCTGATAAGGTTCCAAGTTCGCATGGTATCATCATTTCACCCACGTAGCATGTGCAAGAAAGTAGAGAGGCTTACGACAAAAATTGGATGCACTTCGTGTACAAAACAGACAATCTCCTTCGAAGTATTAGGGTTTCATAAGGAAACTCGTCTGTTACAACGTGATTTCATTTCTTTTGAACTTATTTGAACACCCTTGTTTTTTTGTGTTCAAAATGCACCATTAAAAGCCACATCATCAAT
>NW_025313128.1:0-535 GCF_018294505.1 Triticum aestivum
TCCCGGTTAGTGCCACGAACCGGTACCAATGCCCCCCTTTAGTCCCGGTTGGTGCCACCAACCGGGACCAAAGGCCCCTGTGCTGCCTGCATCGCGGCCAAAATTTAGTCCCACCTCGCTAGTTGAGAGGGCTTGAGAGTGGTTTACAAGCGTTGCTGCGCCCACCCTCTCGAGCTCCTCTCAAGTGCAGGCTTTCGGGCCTAATCTCACACTATGCTGCTGTGGGCGTATTGGGCCTTCTGTGGGCCTGAATCCTGGCCCGGGTTGGGTTTCTAGTCGTATTCAGGCCGTGGTGGCCCAATAGGTGGTAGTTTTTTTTGCATTATTTATTTTCTTTTGTTTTTTGCTTTATTTTCTAATTCTTTTTGCTTTTAGTTTTAGAAAAATTATAAACTTTCTGTTAGTGCCATTAGTTTTCAAATTTAAAAACCCTTTTTTTGTTTTTTTGTTTTCTTTCTTGCTTTATTTATTTATTTTGTTTCTACTTACAACAAAATACTTATTGTTGCTATTTTTATTTTTTTTCCAGTTTTTT
>NW_025313129.1:0-534 GCF_018294505.1 Triticum aestivum
TTTGAACTCTAGCCTATTTTTGCGTTCAGTATGCATCATTCAAAGCGACGTCATCAATTTCCAACACGTTCTGACATCATTTGCTGTTTTTCAGTCATTTACCGATTTGTTTATGGAGCTAAATGATGGTGAAATTGAAAATCACTACTAAATGAACTCTGTAAATGTTGGAACTTGGCATGGTATCATCATTTCGCCCGCATAGCATGTGCAAATGAGTAGAGATGGTCACGACGAAAACTGGACGCATCTCGTGTACAAATTGGACAATCTCTTTCGGAGTATCAGGGTTTCGGACGAGAACTCATCTGTTACACGGGCACTTCAATATTTTTTAAGCTTATTTGAATTCCAGCCTATTTTTGTGTTCAGTATGCACCATTCAAAGCGACGTCATCAATTTCCAACATGTTCTGACATCATTTGCTGTTTTTCAGTCATTTACCGATTTGTTTAGAGAGCTAAATGACGGTGAAATTGAAAATGACTACAAAATGAACTCTGAAAATGTTTGAACTTGGCATGGTATCATCA
>NW_025313130.1:0-534 GCF_018294505.1 Triticum aestivum
AAAGTTGAGAGGGTTACGGCAAAAACTGGATGCACTTCTTGTACAAAACGGACAATCTCTTTCAAAGTATCAGGATTTCATCCGAAAACTCGTCTGTTACGAAAGGATTTCATTTTTTAAACCTTATTTGAACTCCTGACTTTTTGTGTGTTCAAAATGCACCATTCAAAGCCACATCATCTTTTTTCAATCCTTTCTGACTTCATCTGTTATTTTCTTGCATTTACGAATTATTTTGAGCTATAAGACCCTAAAATTGAGAAGCATTTCAAATGAACTCTGAAAAGGTTGAAAGTTGGCATGATATCATCATTTCATCCACATAGCATGTGCAAGAAAGTTGAGAGGGTTACGGCAAAAACTGCATGCACTTCGTGTACAAAACGGACAATCTCTTTCCAAGTATCAGGATTTCATCCGGAAACTCGTCTGTTACAAAGGGATTTCATTTTTTAAACCTTATTTGAACTCCTGACTTTTTGTGTGTTCAAAATGCACCATTCAAAGCCACATCATCATTTTTCAATCCTTTCT
>NW_025313131.1:0-534 GCF_018294505.1 Triticum aestivum
AAACAAAAAAAACTGGAAAAAAATAGCAACAATAAGTATTTTGTTGTAAGTAGAAACAAAATAAAATAAATAAAGCAACAAAGAAAACAAAAAACAAAAAAAGTGTTTTCAAATTTGAAAACTAATGGCATTAACAAAAAGTTTATAATTTTTCTAAAACTAAAAGCATAAAGAATTAAAAAATAAAGCAAAAAACAGAAGAAAATAAAATAAATAAAGCAACAAAAAAACAAAAAAATGCCACCTATTGGGCCCCCACGGCCTGAATACGACTAGAAACCCATCAAAGGGCCAGGATTCAGGCCCGCAGGAGGCCCAGTAGGCCCGCAGGCATAACAGTGACAATTAGGCCCATAAGCCTGCAATGGAGAGAAGCTCGATAGGGGTGCGGCAGTGGGGCTTATAAACCACTGCGCACCCCTCTCAACTAGCAAGGTGGGACTAAACTTTCGACGCAGCAGCCGCACAAGGCCTTTGGTCCCGGTTGGTGCCACCAACCGAGACCAAAGGCCGCCGCTTCCCGCCCTTTGGGCT
>NW_025313132.1:0-534 GCF_018294505.1 Triticum aestivum
CCGGCATCGAGACTCTGTGTTCAGTGCTTTTTTTCATACATACATGTGTATTTTTTTGTTCATTGCATTTTTTCATATATATAATTAATGTATATATGTATGTGGTAGCTATATGATGAATGGATGTGGCTATATGTATGTATGAATATAATGTTCATAGCATTTTTTTGTTTATATATGTTTTTTCATATATGTATTAATTTTTTATTTAGGTTGTTAGTAGATATCGATTTTAGGTTAGTGCATTTTAATTAGGTTAGTGTAGAGGAAAAAATAAAATAAGGAAAAGGAAGAAAAGAGGAAGAAGGAAGAAGGAAGAAGAAGAAGAAAAAGAATGAGAGGAAAAAGGAAAATAAGAAGAGGAACAAAAGAGAAGAAGAGGAGAGGAAAAGAAGAGGAGAAATAAATAAGAAGAAGAAAAAAAGAAGAAAAAGAAGAGGAGAAGAAGAAAAAATAGAAAAAAAATTCTATTTTTTCTTCTTGTCCTCTATTCCTTTCTTCTTCTTCTTCATTCTCTTCCTTCTTCCTCTTTTC
>NW_025313133.1:0-534 GCF_018294505.1 Triticum aestivum
TTCAATGTTTTCTAAACTTATTTGAACTCCGGACTTCTTTTATGTTCAGTATGCAGCATTCAAAGCGACGTCATCAATTTCCAACATGTTCTGACATCATTTATTATTTTTCGATCAATTACCTAATTGTTTAGAGAGCTAAATGACCGTGAAATTGAAAATCACTACAAAATGAATTCTGAAAATGTTGAAACTTGGCATGGTATCATCATTTCACCCGCATAGCATGTGCGAAAGAGTAGAGAGGGTCGCGGCAAAAACTGGACGCACTTCATGTACAAACTGGACAAACTCTTTCGGAGTATCAGGGTTTCGGACGAGAACTCATCTATTACACGGGCACTTCAATGTTTTTTAAACTTATTTGAACTCCGGACTTCTTTTGTGTTCAGTATGCTGCACTCAAAGGGACGTCATCAATTTCCAACATGTTCTGATATCATTTGTTGCTTTTCGGTCATTTACCTAATTGTTTAGAGAGCTAAATGACTGTGAAATTGAAAATCACTACAAAATGAATTCTGAAAATGTTGA
>NW_025313134.1:0-534 GCF_018294505.1 Triticum aestivum
GTTTGATGATATTTTTAAAAAAATTATTACTGTCTTATAAAAAAATATTACTGTTATGATTTAAACAAGTTTGAACATATTTAAACACAAATAAGTATCAAACATCATTTTAAATGCATAAAAAAATGATGGAGCCTGGGAATCGAACCCAGGACCTCCTAGTGTGAGAACTAGCTGCTGACCAGTCGAGCTAGTAGAGAAGACTTGATGTGTATCAGGTCAGGTGGTAGATAACCTGTTGGCTCAAGCAGAAGTAAAAAAAAATACTAATGGCGCACCTGGGTGAGGTGCGCCATTAGCATGTATGTACTTATGGCGCACCGAGGGGTGGTGCGCCATTAGTATTGTGCCGCCCCTACTTCGTATCGATCCCCTCTCTCTCCCTCGCCCTCGCCCGTGATCCCCTTCCCCTCTCCTCTCCCAACGCTGCCGCCCCGCCGCCCTCGACGCCGCCCCGACACCAGCGCCGCCCCGTCCACACCATCGTCGCCAGCGCCGCCCCGACACCACCGTTGCCCCGCCGCCCTCGACGCC
>NW_025313135.1:0-534 GCF_018294505.1 Triticum aestivum
TAGGGCAAAGAGTTGATAAGAAATTAAATGTTATTCATTATGCTAGTAAGACTCTAGACAATGCTCAAAGAAATTATGCTACTACTGAAAAAGAGCTTTTAGCAGTTGTATTTGCTTGTGATAAGTTCAGATCTTATATTGTTGATTCTAAAGTAACTATTCAAACTGATCATGATGCTATTAAATACCTTATGGAAAAGAAAGATGCTAAACCTAGACTTATTAGATGGGTTCTCTTTCTACAAGAATTTGATTTGCATATTGTTGATAGAAAGGGAGCTGAGAACCCCGTTGCAGACAACTTGTCTAGGTTAGAAAATATTCTTGATGACCCACTGCCTATTAATGATAACTTTCCTGCTAAACAATTAAATGTTATAAGTACTTCTCGTAGTACTGCATGGTATGCTGATTATGCTAATTATATTTTTGCTAAGTTTATACCACCTAGCTTCACATACCAGCAAAAGAAAAAGTTTTTCTATGACTTGAGACATTACTTTTGGGATGATCCACATCTTTATAACGAAGGAG
>NW_025313136.1:0-534 GCF_018294505.1 Triticum aestivum
TCAGTCTCCCGGGAAAAAGTTGTACGCCGGGAATAATTCTAAATGTCGGCAAAGGTATTAATATTAAAGGCAAAAAATCTGCCGGGGTTTGTATTAACTGCCGGGAATTGTTTTCCCTGACAGGACTTTCAAGGGCAGTTCATATTTGCCGGCAAAAAGCATTGCCGGCAGCTGGTATGCCTCCAATGGCTAGTTTTCCCGGCAGATGTTGTGACCCTTAAATTTTTGTCATGGTGTAGTGTCTGACATCATAGGATGGCAACACATCATTGGATAATAATATGAAGCATAAAGCACCATGTTCAAGTAGAGGGTACAGCGGGTTGCGGGAGAGTGGACCGCTGAATATAGATGGGGGAAGGTGATGGAGATGTTGGTGAAGATGATGGAGGTGTTGGTGAAGATCGCGGTGATGATGATGGCCCCTGGCGGCGTTCCGGCGCCACCGGAAGCAAGGGGGAGAGAGCCCCCCTTCTTCTTATTCTTCCTTGACCTTCTCCCTAGATGGGAGAAGGGTTTCCCCTCTGGTCCTTG
>NW_025313137.1:0-534 GCF_018294505.1 Triticum aestivum
TTAAACACCTATTACTATCTAACATTAATTAATATCTAGCCAAATATATATTCATCTAACATTTGACATTAATATATCTAACTATATTCATCTCTAACAATTGACATTATTATATATTTAACTTTTCTATCTAATTCATCTAACATTCGACATTAATCTAACATTTATATAAACTCAAAATATATAAAAAAAAGTAAACAGAAAACTCATTAACAAATAATATTTTAATTAGATCATCAAATCTCAGATACCTAAATTTTCTTACTAAAAATAAACTAGTTATATTAATTATTGAACTAGTTCAAATCCCATATACCTAAATAAACTAGTTATATTAATTATTGAACTAGTTCAAATCTCATATACCTAAATAAACTAGTTCGACAATTTTCTTACTAAAAATAAACTAGTTATATTAATTATTGAACTAGTTCAAAACTCATATACCTAAATAAACTAGTTCGATAATTTTCTTACTAAAAATAAACTAGTTATATTAATTATTCAACTAGTTCAAATCTCTAGTTCGACAAT
>NW_025313138.1:0-534 GCF_018294505.1 Triticum aestivum
TGTTTCTTTCCGGTGTTGCTTCCTAGTTCCGGTAATGTTGCGATTGTGAGGATTCATTCGACTACTCCCGTTCGTCTTCTTCATGGACTCGTTCTTCTTCCTAGCGGGATTTCAGGCAAGATGACCGCTACCCTGGATCTCACTACTATCATTGCTATGCTAGTTGCTTCGTTCTATTGCTTGCTGCGCTACCTATCTTTTGCTCTTCAAGCCTCCCAAATTGCCATGTCAGCCTCTAACCTTTTCACCCTTCCTAGCAAACCGTTGCTTGGCTATGTTACCGCTTTGCTCAGCCCCTCTTATAGCGTTGTTAGTTGCAGGTGAAGTTGAAGATTGCCCCATGATGGACAGGATTATGTTGGGATATCACAATATCTCTTATTTAATTAATGCATCTATATACTTGGTAAAGGGTGGAAGGCTCGGCCTTATGCCTGGTGTTTTGTTCCACTCTTGCCGCCCTAGTTTCTGTCATACCGGTGTTATGTTCCCGGATTTTGCGTTCCTTACGCGGTTGGGTGATTTATGGGACCC
>NW_025313139.1:0-534 GCF_018294505.1 Triticum aestivum
AAGTAGATGGTATATTTGTATTTGCATTTTGAACAAATATTGATGGTCTATTTTCCTATCATATTAATTACTGCACTGGTTTTTTCATATGGGCAGCAAAATGACAAAATATACTGCAGTCTAGACTTTTCACTGATCATACCACAGATAAGCTGAAAAGGCAGGCAATGAAAAGAACTGCTTGGCTTATTACCTGGAGCTTCTATTCAAAGGTGCTTATTTTCTTAGGATAACTCAAAATAACTGTCCCTAAGAAACTTGGCCAATAGAACTAATATACAAATGACATGCCATGATGATTGCAATGTTCTTTTGCCAGATTCTCCCAGAATCTGAACCCTACCCAAATTCTCCCTGAATCTTTGAGCCCCATTTGTTTTACAATCCTATCTAGTTAGGGTCTAATTATGTAGAATTGTAAAACAAAAGTGGGTCAAAGATTCTAGGAGAAGCTAGAGAGGGGCAGATTCTAGGAGAATCCTGCAAAAGAACTGGGCCAGAGTGACCTACCATAGCACACTGTATTGGCTCATC
>NW_025313140.1:0-534 GCF_018294505.1 Triticum aestivum
CAGAAAACTGGTCAGAATGGATCAAATATGCGAGTTTTGACGAGGTCCAAGTAATTGGACCCCGGGGGTTCCCCGAACGTTCGGATCGCCCTGGGACCCAAAATCAGTGAGTAGTAGCACAGAAAACTGGTCAGAATGGACCAAATCTGCGAGTTTTAACGATGTCCCCGTAACTGGACCCCGGTGTTCCTCGAACGTTCGGATCGCCCCGGGACACAAAATCAGTGAGTAATAGCATAGAAAACTGGCCAGAATGGACCAAATATACGAGTTTTGACGATGTCACCGTAACCGGACCCCGGGGTTCCCCGAACGTTCGGATCGCCCTTGGACCCAAAATCAGTGAGTAATAGCTCAGAAAACTGGTTGGAATGGACCAAAACTGCGAGTTTTGACGACATCCCCGTAACCGGAGCCCGGGGTTCCCCAAATGTTTGGATCGCCCTGAGACCCCAAATTAGTGGGTAATAGCACAGAAAACTGCCAGAATGGAACAAATATGCGAGTTTTGACGAGGTCCTCGTAACCGGACCC
>NW_025313141.1:0-534 GCF_018294505.1 Triticum aestivum
GTCCCGCCTAACCCTGTAGCGTTTGACCACGGGATCTACCCCTTTGACTTTGCACGGACGGGCTTTGACCAGTGGACCTCCCCACCCGGTTGTATTAGGTCAACCCATAGGAACACTTTGGAGCAACATCTGGGGCAGACCCACAGCAAGATCCCCTCCGTGTAGACCCCACGCGTCCGTTTCCCCCCTCCAGGTGCCGGCGGCAGCACCGTTCGTGAGGGGGGCACACCCCGGACACGCGTGCCGGGCGTTTGCAACCGCGACAACACTTCCAGACTTGTGAGAGGCCGCCAGCGCAAGATTTGGCGGCGTGCTAGCCCCCGGAGGCCGCCGGCCACAGCTGTAGACGCGCGAAGGGCAATCCGCGTAGAGGGAATTTTTCGGATACTTCTCCATCACCAAAAAATATGAAAAAATACCATCGTTCCTATAGCACATGTGCCGACGTCGTGCAAAAAAATCATGATTTTATCGCGCTCTGAGTATTTAGTAATATTGACGCCGCATCGTTACCACAGAACGTCTACTACCGTG
>NW_025313142.1:0-534 GCF_018294505.1 Triticum aestivum
AACTCAGCACCATTGAAGGTGACTTGCGAATAGACAGACTCATACCACGACTGTAATTTAGGTACCTCAATATCCTTTTGGCTGCCGAAAAATGTGCAGTTGTTGGTGCATGCAGAAACTGGCAAACACGATTCACAGCAAAGGAGATACCCGTCCTAGTCAATGTCAGGTACTGAAGTGCTCCAACTAGGCTACGGTATTTGGTACTGTCATCCTGAGAGAGAGATGCCCCACTTTCCTTGCCGATCTTCTCACTGGAGGACATGGGAGTAGTGGAAACCTTACAATGTTCCATATTAGCACGGTGAAGAATGTCGCCGATTTACTTCTGTTGGGAAAGCACAATCCCCTGTGGCGACGACTTCACCTCAACGCCAAGGAAAAAATGCAAAGGACCCAGATCCTTGAGAGGAAACGTGGCATGAAGATCAGCAAGTAACTTTGTCGTTGCAGTAGGCGATGAGCTGGCCACAATCATGTCATCGACATAAACAATCATGAACATGGTTACACTGCCACGATGAAAGATAAACA
>NW_025313143.1:0-534 GCF_018294505.1 Triticum aestivum
CTCTGAAAAATCCACTCACCCAATTTTGAAATTTAGTCTACTGTGATTTAACTAGTGTGGAATATAAAAGTGGAAAACCATAAGCATTGGGAGTATAGTGTTGAGCGTGCCATGGCGGATCTGAAGGTGCAAACCGGACAAAGGCAACTTCGCAACCAAGAAAAGAAATCAGAGTAAACCAGTGGCGATCTATTTTCTTGTTGCGATAAATAAGTTGAGCAGATACGAAAGAGTACCGCCTCTGGTGCGGCGCCATGTATGCATCTGCTGAGAATTTGATGGTGCTGCGGTAGCGATGGCTGTCGGCGGTGTGGAAGCAGATCTAGGAGGGTAGACGGTGGCGGCAGGGCGCAGTGGACGAGACGGTCATAGGAGCGGCGCCGGCAAGGTGGACGACGGCGAGGATGAAGTGAGAGGATGGGATGCAAGGATCCCGGTCCGAAGCCGTGGATGAGAGAGGTCGATCTCTTGTAATGGACGGCGGCGTCGGGGTATCAGCTCCGGCATGGTGGAGGAGGACGGCAGTGGATGAGG
>NW_025313144.1:0-534 GCF_018294505.1 Triticum aestivum
ATTTTTTTTTTGAATTTTTTTTTCAAAAAATGATACGTAATATGATCGGGAAGTTTGAAATATTTTTCAAAATTTCATCATAGTCATGAACATGAACAAAGTCCTAGACATCAACAAGGTATAACAGGATTGATATGCTAGATATATCAACAAGTGCCTGTGAAGTGAGCTGTTGCTGGGGTTGGATAGAACTCTGAAGTTAAGCGTGCTTGGGCTGGAGTAGTGTGAGGATGGGTGACCTTTCGGAAAGTTTGACCACGGAATGCGATTTGACCTGAGATTAAGCCATAGTGAACTGAGATTAAGAAAAATTAAAAAAAAATTTAAAAAAATTGAAAAAAAATTAAAAAAATTTCTGAACAAAATTTAAAAAAAATTTGAAAAAAAATATTACTAATGGCGCACTTCTATGTGGTGCACCATTAGTATACCAGATACTAATGGCGCACCATGGGCTATACTAATGGCGCACTACATGGTGCGCCATTAGTATATGGTATACTAATGGCGTGCTAGTAATGGCGCACCGGTAGT
>NW_025313145.1:0-534 GCF_018294505.1 Triticum aestivum
TCTGACATTGACATCTATAGTACTTTCACTTCTTTCTTTGCACTGTCTTATATAAATTGTGAGATAGTTGTATGAGATAGCTATATGACTGATACGTCTCCAACGTATCTATAATTTATGAAGCATTCATGCTATTTTATTATCTATTTTGAATGATTACGGGCTTTATTATACACTTTTACTTTTGGGACTAACCTATTAACCGGAGACCCGACCCATATTCCTGTTTTATTGCCTGTTTCAGTATTTCAAAGAAAAGGAATATCAAATGGAGTCCAAACGGAATGAAACCTTAGGGAGCGTGATTTTTGGAAAGGATATGATCCGGGAGACTTGGAGTTCAAACCAGGGAAGGCTCGAGGAAGCCAGGAGATAGGAGGGCGCGCCCACCCCCCTGGGCGCGCCCCCTGTCTCCTGGGCCCCTCGAGGCTCCCCCGACAGACTTCTTTCGCCTATATATTCCCATATACCCTAAAACCATCGAAGACAAAGATAGATCGAGAGTTCCGCCGCCACAAGCCTCTGTAGCCACCA
>NW_025313146.1:0-534 GCF_018294505.1 Triticum aestivum
GTTCCTATGGGCTGACCTAATACAACCGGGTGGGGAGGTCCACTGGTCAAAGCCCGTCCGTGCAAAGTCAAAGGGGTAGATCCCGTGGTCAAACGCTACAGGGTTAGGCGGGACGAGGGCACTGGGGGGGGGGAGGAATGCCACCGGAGCGTCGCACCGGGCCCTCATACATGCGGGGTGGTGTGGTGGCATGTCCGAAGAAGCGGGACGCATCTCCGGGGCGTGGCCCCCCTCACGGACGGCGATGACACGGTAGTAGATGTTCTGCGGTAACGATGCGGCGTCAATATTACTAAATACTCGGAGCGCGATAAAATCATGATTTTTTTTGCACGACGTGGGCACATGTGCTATAGGAACGATGGTATTTTTTCATAATTTTTGGTGATGGAGAAGTATCCGAAAAATTCCCTCTACGCGGATTGCCCTTCGCGCGTCTACGGCTGTGGCCGGCGGCCTCCGGGGGCTAGCATGCCGCCAAATCTTGGGTCGGCCGCCTCTCACAAGTCTGGAAGTGTTGTCGCGGTTGCAAAC
>NW_025313147.1:0-534 GCF_018294505.1 Triticum aestivum
CGTTCTGACATCATTTGCTGTTTTTCAGTCATTTACCGATTTGTTTAGAGAACTAAATAACGGTGAAATTGAAAATGACTACAAAATGAACTCTAAAAATGTGGGAACTTGGCATGGTATCATCATTTCGCCCGCATAGCATGTGCAAAAGAGTAGAGAGCGTCATGGCGAAAACTGGACGCACCTCGTGTACAAACTGGACAATCTCTTTCGGAGTATCAGGGTTTCGGATGAGAACTCATCCATTACACGGCACTTCAATGTTTTTTAAACTTATTTGAACTCCAGCCTATTTTTGCATCCAGTATGCATCATTCAAAGCGACGTCATCAATTTCCAACACGTTCTGACATCATTTGCTGTTTTTCAGTCATTTAGCGATTTGTTTAGAGAGCTACATGATGGTGAAATTGAAAATCACTACAAAATGAACTCTGAAAATTTTGGAACTTGGCATGGTATCATCATTTCGCCCGCATAGCATGTGCAAAAGAGTAGAGAGGGTCATGGCGAAAACTGGACGCACCTCGTGTA
>NW_025313148.1:0-534 GCF_018294505.1 Triticum aestivum
TGGGGAAAGAGACGAGGCGAGGGGCGATTCGAGGGTTGGCGGCGAATTAGGGATTTGAGCAATCTGGGCGCGGAAGGGGACGGTGGAGAAGAGAGATTTTGCAGGGCTGGAATTGGGGCCGCCAGATATTTCAATCTGAAACGTGGAAGCGCGAACTTATATTGTCGTCGTCCTTTTTTGGGGGGGAGGGGGTGGGTGGCTGGGTGCTACGCATCCGTCCGACACACGCGACCACCCCGACAGGACTATGCTTCGGTGCCTTAAGGCACCTGCCTTTGTGTCCATGACATGTGGGCCCAACAGGTGGCTGGCCCACATGTCAGTGACCCAAAGGCAGTTGCCTTTAAGGCACCGAAGCAGCGTCCACCCCGACACGACCCTGGTCTGCCTGGTGCGCTTACATTTGAGAATGCAAACGAATCTTCTTTCATTTGCAAACGAATCTGTATGTATTACCATGCCCGTGTTTTCCTTGCAATAATTAGTCATTCGAAACAAGATACTCCATCCGTTCACTTTTGTAAGTCCTTTCAG
>NW_025313149.1:0-534 GCF_018294505.1 Triticum aestivum
TTTTACAGTAGAGTTGAACTAGGTCTATAAGCTAGTTCAAATAATTTTACACTAGAGTTGAACTAGCTCTATAGCATAGTACAAATAAATTTACACTAGAGTTGAACTAGCTCTATAAGCTTGTACAAATAATTTTACACTAGAGTTGACTAGCTCTATAGTCTAGTACAAATAATTTTACACTAGAGTTGAACTAGCTCTATAACCTAGTTCAAATAATTTTACACTAGAGTTGAACTAGCTCTATAAGCTAGTTCAAATAATTTTACACTAGAGTTGAACTAGCTCTATAAGCTAGTTCAAATAATTTTACACTAGAGTTGAACTTGCTCTATAAGCTAGTTCAAATAATTTTACACTAGCGTTGAAATATCTCTATAGCCTAGTACAAATAATTTTACACTAGAGTTGAACTAGCTCTATAACTTGTACAAATAATTTTACAGTAGAGTTGAACTAGGTCTATAAGCTAGTTCAAATAATTTTACACTAGAGTTGAACTAGCTCTATAGCATAGTAGAAATAATTTTACAC
>NW_025313150.1:0-534 GCF_018294505.1 Triticum aestivum
TCCTAGGGAGCCGCGCCAACAGAGGTGGCTGGACTGGCGTTGTGATCCGACGGGCGGGCCTGGGATTCCGCCAATGGGGCGCGATTGGCCAGCTACGACGAGGCGGGGCCACCAACCGCGCGCGGTAACCCGACTAGGGGGCAGACAGAGGCGGGGCCTTCCTGAATAGGAGAGAGCGCAGCCTCTGGTGGCGCGCCAGCCAAGAGTAGGGGCGCAGGGGGATCGCCAGCCAAAAGCGTAGCAGGCGTGGGAGGCGACAAAACAGCCTCTGGGACGCGAGCGCCAATCAAGGACCGGGGGGAAGGATCTGGAGTTCTCGCGAGCGCAGCCGAGGTGACACATGGCGAGTCCGGAGGGGGTGGAGCGAGGAGCAGCACCGGAGCGGGGCGGTTGGCAGGCTGGGCGGTCAGCGGTGCCGTTTGAACCGCAACGACTCTGGGACCCGCCTGGTCCAAAGCGGGCAGGGCAGGTGACAAGGCCGTGCCAGCTGTGGCGGTGGGGGGGCCAGGCGAAGAGTGGCAGGGATTCGATGTG
>NW_025313151.1:0-533 GCF_018294505.1 Triticum aestivum
CCCCCCCCCACGTGTCGAAGAAAAAAAAGAAGAAAAAAAAGAGGAGAAGAAGAAAGGAATAGAGGAGAAAAGAGAAAATAGAATATATATTCTATTTTTCTCTTCTTCTCCTCTATTCCTTTCTTCTTCTCCTCTTCTTTTTCTTCTTTTTTCTTCTTCTTATTTATTTCTCCTCTTCTTTTCGGTAGAGGAAACCCTAAATAGCTAGCAAGTATCGTGGGTGTGAGATACATGTGGCCTTCGGTGTCGGACACTACATCCACGTCCCACAAGTGACATGGGCGTCGAAGCCCGCGCCACTTGTGGGATGTAGGTGTAGTGTCCGACACCGACGGTACATGTATCTCACACCGACGATACTTTCTATTCAGGGTTTCTCCTCTACCGCTCCTCGACCTCTCGACGACCCTCGTTCCCGATAAAATAAAGAGGAAGAAGAAGAAAAAAAAAGAGAAGAAAGAATAGAGGAGAAGATTTCCTCTTCTTCCTCTCCTCTTCTTCTCCCTCTTCTTCCCCTTCTTCCTCGCCTCTCT
>NW_025313152.1:0-533 GCF_018294505.1 Triticum aestivum
GTGGGTCAGGGCAGCGGCGGCGGCGGCGGTGGATCGAGAGGGAGAGGGAACTGGCGAGGGGGAGAGGGAAGGGGGGATCGGGCGAAGGGGGAGAGGGAAGGGGGGATCGGGCACAATACTAATGGCGCACCTCACCGTGGTGCGCCATTAGCATGTCCATACTAATGGCGCACCTCACCTTGGTGCGCCATTAGTATTTTTTTTATTTCAACTCGAGCCAACATGTTATGTACCACCAGAACTGATCCACATCAAGTCCCCTCTACTAGCTCGACTGGTCAGCAGCCAGTTCTCACACCAGGAGGTCCTGGGTTCGACTCCCAGGCTCCACAATTTTTTTAGCATTTAAAAAGCTGTTTGATACTTATTTGTGTTTAAATATGTTCAAACTTGTTTAAATAATAACAGTAATATTTTTTATAAGACAGTAGCATTTAAAAAGCTGTTTGATACTTATATTTTTATAAGACGGTGCGCGGGGTGCGGGGGGTCGGCGGCGGCGGTTGAGTAGGGGAATCGAGGGTGCGGGGGGT
>NW_025313153.1:0-533 GCF_018294505.1 Triticum aestivum
GGGCGAGGCCACGGCAGCTGCATCAGTGGGAGGCGCGGGCGCAGCCAGGCCACGGCCAGAGGCGACGCCGGGCGCGCGGGACGCGGCCTGTAGTCTGCGGGTGAAGAAGGACGCGGCTAGGCGGAGGCAAATCCACGGTGGGCAGGGGCTCGCGGCCTGGGGCGTTGGGGAGCCCAACGGAAGTGGGGATCCGGCCATGGCGGACAGCGACGCGCGGGAGCATCTACGGCGACGAATCAAGACGAGGAACAAGGGGGAAATGGAGGGGATCTCACAGCGAAGCTGTAGGGCAAGTCAGTGGGCTCGGGGATGCGTCGGGGACGACGAATCGATGACGAAGTTGTGCGGCGGCCGACGGGGAAGAAGATGAAGCAGGCGTCGTCGATGGGCGACGAGCGGCGCTGGCGATGGGGCGGCGTTGAGGCGCGATGGCGTAGGGGCGGGAGGGCATCACGGCGAGGGGGGTCTCCGGCGTAGTGGGATGATGGCGACGATAGCGGGGTGGCGTCGGGCGACTTCAGGTCTTCGCCCCG
>NW_025313154.1:0-533 GCF_018294505.1 Triticum aestivum
AATTAGGTAAATGACCGAAAAACAACAAATGATGTCAGAACATGTTGGAAATTGATGACGTCGCTTTGAATACTGCATACTGAACACGAAAGAAGTCTGGAGTTCAAATAAGTTTAAAAAACATTGAAGTGCCCGTGTAACAGATGAGTTCTTGTCCGAAACCCTGATACTCCAAAAGAGTTTGTCCAGTTTGTACACGAAGTGCGTCCAGTTTTTGCCGTGACCCTCTCTTCTCTTTCGCACATGCTATGCGGGTTAAATGATGATACCATGCCAAATTTCATCATTTTCAGAGTTAATTTTGTAGTGATTTTCAATTTCACGGTCATTTAGCTCTCTAAACAATTAGGTAAATGACCGAAAAACAACAAATGATGTCAGAACATGTTGGAAATTGATGACATCGCTTTGAATGCTGCATACTAAACACAAAAGAAGTCCGGAGTTCAAATAAGTTTAAAAAGCATTGAAGTGCCCGTGTAACAGATGAGTTCTCGTCCGAAACCCTGATACTCCGAAAGAGTTTGTACAGT
>NW_025313155.1:0-533 GCF_018294505.1 Triticum aestivum
GGTTTCGGACGAGAACTTATCTGTTACACGAGCACTTCAATGTTTGTTAAACTTTTTTGAACTCCAGCATATTTTTGCGTTAACTATGCATCATTCAAAGCGACGTCATCAATTTCCAACGTGTTCTGACATCATTTGTTGTTTTTAAGTCATTTACCGATTCGTTTAGAGAGCTAAATGACGGTGAAATTGAAAATCACTACAAAATGAACTCTGGAAATGTTGGCACTTGGCATGGTATCATCATTTCACCCGCATAGCATGTGCAAAAGAGTAGAGAGGGTCACGGCGAAAACTGGACGCACCTCGTGTACAAACTGGACAATATCTTTCGGAGTATCAGGGTTTCGGACGAGAACTCATCTGTTACACGGGCACTTCAATGTTTTTTAAATTTTTTGAACTACAGCCTATTTTTGCGTTCAGTATGCATAATTCAAAACGACGTCATCTATTTCCAACACGTTCTGACATCATTTGCGGTTTTTCAGTCATTGACCGATTTGTTTAGAGAGCTAAATGACGGTGAAATC
>NW_025313156.1:0-533 GCF_018294505.1 Triticum aestivum
CGGAAGAGACCCGCCGCCGCTCCGGCTTCTACGGTGCGTCGCAGTCCTTCTCCTCCACCTCGTAAGCAAGGAAAGAAGACATCCGCTCCATCTACTCTTCCGGCGTCTAGTAGTACAGCCAAAGGCGGGAGGAGATACAGATTTGGTCCTTCTCTGAAGACTCCAGAGAAGTTACCGTACGAGAGGAGCGAGGAGGAAAATGCGAAGATCGCGCAGACCGAAGTGGATGACTGGTTTCAAGTGTTGAAAGCAAAGAGACATCCACCTCCGGACGAGAAGGTAGATCCGGTGAAAGGGAAGCGCACTCTGGCTGCCCTGACAAAACCACCCAAGTCTCCACTGAAAGGCAACTATGAGCGCATTATTGGAAAGGCATTTGCCGAAGCGGAGAGGTCGGGAAGTACTAAAAGTGATCAAAGGATGAAAGAACGATGAGCTGGGAAACAAATTGCCCAGCTCGGCGAACAAGCGAAGCAATCGTGCCCCCCGCTCAAGGTGCCTGCTAGCGACATGGTCCATCCAAGGATGGTGCC
>NW_025313157.1:0-533 GCF_018294505.1 Triticum aestivum
TTTTTTTCACTCCTTTCACGCCCATCTCTCTCGCATGCATGCTCCTTCAGGTAGCTATCACTCTCTTTTCTCCAGCTCACCCGCACGCTCACTTCATGTTGCTCCTATCCTCACAAACATGGTCTCTCGACGTCTCCCTTGAGAAGTGTCACACTCTCCCTATCATTATAAATTACACGGTTTTCATTATCTCTCATGTCTCGACTGTTCTCTGGTATCACTCGGTACCCCGCCAAACACACAGTCTCCACTCATCTTTCACTTTGTCTTTCTCTCTATGGGATTCTCTCACACACCCTATATGTCTCTACATATGACTCATACCACTAAAATTACTCTCTCTATCTCTCCTGTAGACACAACATTTGTTGCAGTCTCCTTTTCGTCTCCATCCCAGACTGACATTATTCATTTGTTTACCGATCAGACAACCCCGACTACCGTCTCCTCTCTCTCTCTCACAGACACACACGCACAACTCCTGCTTCCACTCCCCTTCCCGACTACCGTCTCTCTCTCTCTCTCTCTCTCTC
>NW_025313158.1:0-533 GCF_018294505.1 Triticum aestivum
GGGTTGCTTGAATCCTCGATATCGTGGTTCATCCGATGAGATCATCGAGGAGCATGTGGGAGCCAACTTGGGTATCCAGATCCCGCTGTTGGTTATTGGCCGGAGAGCCGTCTCGGTCATGTCTACGTGTCTCCCGAACCCGTAGGGTCTACGCACTTAAGGTTCGGTGACGCTAGGGTTGTAGAGATATTAGTATGCAGCAAACCGAAAGTTGTTCGGAGTCCCGAATGATATCCCGGACGTCACGAGGAGTTCTGGAATGGTCCGTAGGTAAAGAATTATATATGGGAAGTCGAGTTTCGGCCATCGGGAAAGTTTCGGGGGTCACCGGTATTGTACCGGGACCACCGGAAGGGTCCCGGTGGTCCACCGGGTGGGGCCACCTATCCCGGATGGCCCCATGGGCTGAAGTGGGAGGGTAACCAGCCCCTGGTGGGCTGGTGCGCCCCCCCTTGGGCCCCCCCTGCGCCTAGGGTTGGGAACCTTAGGGGAGGGGGCGCCTCCACTTGCCTTGGGGGGCAAGGCACCCCCCT
>NW_025313159.1:0-533 GCF_018294505.1 Triticum aestivum
TGTTGATGACCGACATGTAAGCGCACCTTGGAATTCGACAACCATGGAAATCGCTTTGGGACCCCAAAACGGTGAGTAATAGTCCATGAAACGGGCCAGAATCGGCCAAAACTGCGAGTGTTGATGACCAACACGTAAGCACACCTTGGAGTTCAACAACAATGGAAATCACTTCGGGACCCCAAAACCGTGAGTAATAGTCCACGAAACATGTCAGAATTGGCCAAAACTGTGAGTGTTGACGACAGACACATAAATGCACCCCGGGATTCATCAATCGTGGAAATCCCTCTGGGTCTCCAAAACATTGAGTAATAGTGCATGAAACGGACACGATTCGGCCAATTATGTGAGTGTTGATGACCGACACGTAAACGCACCCTGGGGTTCGTCAATCACGGAAATGACTCTGAGACCCCAAAATAGAGTAGTAGTCCAAGAAACGGGCCAGAATCGGCCCAAACTGTGATTGTTGTTGACCGAGACGTAAGCGCACCTTGGAGTTGGACAACCATGGAAGTCGCTTTGGGACC
>NW_025313160.1:0-533 GCF_018294505.1 Triticum aestivum
AGAAGAAGAAGAAGAAGAAGAAGAAGAAGAAGAAGAAGAAGAAGAAGAAGAAGAAGAAGAAGAAGAAGAAGAAGAAGAAGAAGAAGAAGAAGAAGAAGAAGAAGAAGAAGAAGAAGAAGAAGAAGAAGAAGAAGAAGAAGAAGAAGAAGAAGAAGAAGAAGAAGAAGAAGGAGAAGAAGAAAGAGAAGGAGAAGGAGAAGGAGAAGGATAAGGAGAAGGAGAAGGAGAAGGAGAAGGAGAAGCAGAAGCAGAAGCAGAAGCAGAAGAAGGAGAAGAAGCAGAAGAAGAAGAAGAAGAAGAAGAAGAAGAAGAAGAAGAAGAAGAAGAAGAAGAAGAAGAAGAAGAAGAAGAAGAAGAAGAAGAAGAAGAAGAAGAAGAAGAAGAAGAAGAAGAAGAAGAAGAAGAAGAAGAAGAAGAAGAAGAAGAAGAAGAAGAAGAAGAAGAAGAAGAAGAAGAAGAAGAAGAAGAAGAAGAAGAAGAAGAAGAAGAAGAAGAAGAAGAAGAAGAAGAAGAAGAAGAAGAAGAAGAAGAAG
>NW_025313161.1:0-533 GCF_018294505.1 Triticum aestivum
GACGGACACATAAACGAACCCCGGGGTTCATCGATCGTGGAAATTGCTCTAGGTCCCCAAAACGCTGAGTGATAGTGCACAAAACGGACTAGAATCGGCCGAATATGTGAGTGTTGATCACCGACACGTAAACGCACCAAGGGTTCGTCAATCATCGAAATGACTCCAAGACCCCAAAATAGAGTAATAGTCCAAGAAACGGGCCAGAATCGGCCCAAACTGTGATTGTTGATGACCGACATGTAAGCGCACCTTGGAATTCGACAACCATGGAAATCGCTTCGGGCCCCCAAAACGGTGAGTAATAGGCCATGAAACGGGCCAGAATCGGCCAAAACTGCGAGTGTTGATGACCAACACGTAAGCACACCTTGGAGTTCAACAACTATGGAAATCGCTTCGGGACCCCAAAACCGTGAGTAATAGTCCACGAAACATGTCAGAATTGGCCAAAACTGTGAGTGTTGACGACAGACACATAAATGCACCCCGGGGTTCATCAATCGTGGAAATCCCTCTGGGTCTCCAAAACA
>NW_025313162.1:0-533 GCF_018294505.1 Triticum aestivum
GAAAGAAGAAAATAAGAAGAGGAAAGAAAGAACAAGAGGAGAGGAAGAAAAGGAGAAATAAATAAGAAGAAGAAAAAAGAAGAAAAAGAAGAGGAGAAGAAGAAAGGAATAATGGAGAAGAAGAGAAAATAGAATATTCTATTTTCTCTTCTTCTCCACTATTCCTTTCTTCTTCTCCTCTTTTTCTTCTTTTTTTTCTTCGATCTTCTCCTCTAGCTATTCCTTTCTTCGAGGGTTCTATAGGGTCGAGGGTTCCACGGTCGTCTAGGGGTCGAGGGTTCTAGGGTCGTCGAGGCTTCGAGGGGTCGAGGATCGCCGAGGGGTCGAGAGAGGTTTCCTAGTGTCAAAGTATTGAAGAAATCCATGGCTTCATCATTAGCCGGAAGTAACCAGGGCATGACGAAGTCCTCCAAAGTTATTTTGGAATGGTGTCCCGGATAGGATAATTTGCCTTTTTGTATGAATTTCAGCAAAGGCCTTCCAAATAACGATATTTGGAAGGTTCTTGCTGAACTTTGTACCAAAAAGCGAAT
>NW_025313163.1:0-533 GCF_018294505.1 Triticum aestivum
AGAAGACAAAGTAGTTGCCGGAAGATCCGGCCCGACTGCTCAGCAGTCGGCCCGAATCTCGGGGGCTACACCCTGCGGGTGCGCTGACGCGCCCCCGCGAAGAAGAAGACAAAGTAGTCACCGGGAGATCCGACCCGACTGCTCAGCAGTCGGCCCGGATCTCGGGGCCTACACCCAGCGAGTGTGCTGACGCGCCCCCACGAAGAAGAAGACAAAGTAGTCGCCGGGAGATCCGGCCAGACTGCTCAGCAGTCGGCCCGAATCTCGGGGGCTACACCCAGCGGGTGCGCTGACGCGCCCCCGCGAAGAAGAAGACAAAGTAGTCGCCGGGAGATCCGGCCCGACTGCTCAGCAGTCGGCCCGAATCTCGGGGGCTACACCCAGCGGGTGCGCTGACGCGCCCCCGCGAAGAAGAAGACAAAGTAGTTGCCGGAAGATCCGGCCCAACTGCTCAGCAGTTGGCCCGAATCTCGGGGGCTACACCCAGCGGGTGCGCTAGTGCGCCCCCGCGAGGAAAGAGGACAATGCAGTTG
>NW_025313164.1:0-533 GCF_018294505.1 Triticum aestivum
TCACGGAGGGAGCCCCCTGGTTTGGCAAAGCCGGATAGTTCGGCGCCAACTGGTGTGCGGCTGAAGGATCTGCTTGAGAAGGCATCTATCTCAGAAGATCACCACGCGTTGATGAGCATGGTGATTGAAAGGATGTCGTCCACCGAAGGCGGGTTGCATAATGCCGTCAGGAGTTTGCTGGCGGGGTTTGAGGTACGTAAAAATGACACACCTTGTAACAGTTTTGCATATAGAATGCACCCTGTATAGATAGTAGCCCCTGAGACTCGGTAGGTTGTCGAAATCGACGGCGTGCCGAGGATCAAAATCGCAGGTTTAAATTTCCGCCGTACCGATGCAGGTGGCGGGTCGTCAGGGGGCCGGCCGGACTGATGGAGTTGCTGAACTAAAGCGGCAACTCGCTGTTGCGGATGCGGACATCATGCTGGTCAACAGGCGACTTGATGAGTCGCAAGGTAAGTGTTTCTGTGCGGTCACTTGGTAAGGGAGCCGAAGCCAGCTCCTTACAACATGTGTGTGAAATGCAGATAGTG
>NW_025313165.1:0-533 GCF_018294505.1 Triticum aestivum
ATCGGGATGGAACGGTTCGATATGATCCCTATCGTCGTCGTGCGTTTATGGTGGAGCCTGCATCTCATCGTACTGCTCTCTCTGAGCCAGCTTGGCGTGCTGCTATGGAGGCTGAGTTCGAGGCACTTCAGGCTAACAAAACATGGATATTGGTACCCCGTCCACCTGGCACTAACATTGTTGGCAGCAAATGGATCTTCAAGACGAAGTTCCGTCCCGATGGTTCTGTTGATAAATACAAGGCACGACTTGTGGCTCGAGGCTTCACACAACAGTACGGTATAGATTATCATGACACTTTCAGTCCTGTGGTTAAACCAGTCGCCATTCGCTCGGTGCTTGCTCTTGATGTCTCTCGTGGTTGCTGCCTTCGTCAGATTGATTTGAGTAATGCCTTCCTTCATGGTTTTCTGTCTGAGGAAGTGTATATGCAGCAACCCCCAGGTTTTGAGGATTCACGGTACCCTCGGCATGTTTGCAAGCTGCATCGTGCTCTCTATGGTCTCAAACTGTCGCCTCGTGCCTGGTATGCC
>NW_025313166.1:0-533 GCF_018294505.1 Triticum aestivum
CACATTTGGTTGTGCATGTTGGCCCAACATGCGCCCCTACAACACACACAAACTTGCTTTTTGATCTCACCAATGTGAATTTGTTGGACATAGCATTCGCCACAAAGGGTATAAATGTCTTCATCTTCCCATAGCACGTGTTTATATCTCTAGATATGTCACGTTTGATGAAAAGATTTTCCCTTTTGCCAGCCGTTCTGCCTCTCCCATACCACCTCGCGTCGCAGAACACACCATACTTGTTTTCCCGCATGACCACATGAACTATGGTGCATCTGTTTTGTCTTCTAACCTGGATGCAGGCACTCCTTCGGCGCAGACGATCCCAGGCGCGACATGTGCGCCAGCGTCCCAGGAAGATTCGGCCACGGGATCCTGAGTGGATCTGGCCTCGGATCGCGCGGCCTCTGCTGATAGCGACGCGCCAATCGCGCGCGGGGTGGCCAGCCCCCAGTTGGACCACGTGGCGGCCGCGGACGGCCCGGTCGCCCCGTCGCCCGCTTTGTGCCCCCCCAGTGGCGGGGCCCGCCACT
>NW_025313167.1:0-533 GCF_018294505.1 Triticum aestivum
CATGCAATCACCAGGTACTGCTTTCCCGTCCCGCTATCACCAAATACATATGTTGAAATGAATTCTGAAAATTATATGCATGTTGAAACGGCTTTCTAGTAATATCTAAGCTTACCCTCTACAATTCTTCTATGCACCCAGTGCGTGTCAATGGATTTGTTTGCAAGAACCCGATGGAGGTCAACGCCGATGACTTCTTCAAGGCAGCCGCCCTCGATAAGCCTAGGGTGACCAACAAGGTTGGATCCAACGTCACCTTGATCAATGTCATGCAGATTGCTGGACTCAACACCCTCGGCATCTCAATCGCACGCATCGACTATGCTCCCTTAGGCCAGAACCCTCCACACACGCACCCCCGTGCCACTGAGATCCTCACGGTGCTCGAGGGAACATTGTACGTTGGCTTTGTCACATCCAACCTGCCCGCCCCAGCCAGAAACAAGTTCTTCTCAAAGGTGCTCAACAAAGGTGATGTGTTTGTCTTCCCCGTGGGGCTCATCCACTTCCAATTCAACCCTAACCCCCACCAG
>NW_025313168.1:0-533 GCF_018294505.1 Triticum aestivum
ACAATCAACAAAAACCGAGAGTGTTGATGACCCACACGTAGACGTACCCCGGGGTTCGTCAATCATGCAAATCACTTCGAGACCCCAAAACCGAGTAACAGTCCAAGAAACGGGTCAGAATCGGCCCACACTGCGAGTCTGGACGACCAACACGTAAGCACTCCTGGGATTCGACAACCATGGAAATCGCTCTGGGACTCCAAAATGTTGATTAATAGTCCATGAAACGGGTCAGAATCGACAAAAACCGTGAGTCTTGATGACCGACACGTAGTCGCACCCCCGGGCTTCGTCAATCGTGGAAATCACTACGGGACCCCAAACAGTGAGTAATAGTCCACTAAACGGGCCAGAATCGGCCAAAAGTGCGAGTGTTGATGACCGACATGTAAGTGCACCTTGGAGCTGACCAACTACGGAAATCGCTATGGGACCCCAAAACGGTGAGTAATTGTCCACGAAATGGTTCAGAAACGATAAAAAACAAGAGTGTTGATGACCGACACAATGACGCACCCTGGGGTTCGTCAATC
>NW_025313169.1:0-533 GCF_018294505.1 Triticum aestivum
GCCGTAGGCATATGTCTGCCGCCAGGAGAAGCCGGGGATGACACGTGGCGCAGGTATGCCGACGGCTTGGCCGTCGGCATAGATTTCCATCTATGCCGACGGCCAAGCCGTCGGCATACCTGCGCCACATGTCGTCCCCTGAATCGTGCCACGTGTCGTCTCCTGAACCGCGCTGTTGACGGCGCCGTCCGTTGCCGTCAGGCGGAAAACAACGCCGACGGCTAAACTATGCCGACGGCTATCCCACGGCCGTCGGCATATGCACCTATGCCGACGGCTAAACTACACCGACGGTCTGACACATCTACGCTGACGTGATCTACGCCGACGGGGCTATGCCGACGGCGGCCGTAGGCATAGATCTATGCCGACGGCAGAGGACCTATGCCGACGGCCCTGGGCCGTAGGCATAGCCCGCGAGTCCGGTAGTGTCGGCCACAAAATCTACAGCACGTACCCGACTGGCCGGTGTTGGCCCCTCCACCTACGGCGGTCGAGTTGTTAATGTGGTCCGTCCATATATGGCAATTAAT
>NW_025313170.1:0-533 GCF_018294505.1 Triticum aestivum
TCAACTTTCTTGCACATGCCATGTGGATGAAATGATGATATCATGCCAACTTTCAACCTTTTCAGGGTTCATTTGAAATGCTTTTCAATTTTAGGGCCTTATAGCTCAAAATAATTAGTAAATGCATGAAAAATAACAAATGAAGTCAGAAAGGATTGAAAAATGATGATGTGGCTTTGAATGGTGCATTTTGAACACACAAAAAGTCAGGAGTTCAAATAAGTTTAAAAAATGAAATCCTTTGTAACAGACGAGTTTCCGTATGAAATCCTGATACTTTGAAAGAGATTGTCCGTTTTGTACATAAAGTGCATCCAGTTTTTGCCGTAACCCTCTCAACTGTATTGCACATGCTATGTGGATGAAATGATGATATCATGCCAACTTTCAACCTTTTCAGGGTTCATTTGAAATGCTTTTCAATTTTAGGGTCTTATAGCTCAAAATAATTATTAAATGCATGAAAAATAACAAATGGAGTCAGAAAGGATTGAAAAATGATGATGTGGCTTTGAATGGTGCATTTTGAACAC
>NW_025313171.1:0-533 GCF_018294505.1 Triticum aestivum
CCCTCCTGGCCCGCGCGCAGTGATGCAAGGACAGCTCAGTCCGTGCCCGCCCCCCGCCATCTCCTTCCTCCTCCGGCTGCTCCTCCATGCGGCCCATGTTGGGTGCTTGTGCCCGCGCCGCCGGCCCGCACACGCACTCCGGAATCAGAGGCAGCGTGCACGGGACAGGGACGCAGCGGAGAACTCCGCGCGCCGCCGCCACGGGATGGCGGCGGGCCCCGATGAGGACGAGCATCTCCTCACATGGGTCTACCGCCGCTCCCTCACAATGGCGGAGACGGACACTCGCTGCCTCCGACGGAAGAACGCCAAGGCGCTCCGGCTTGCTATTGAGAAGTCGGAGCGCGAGGCGAAGGAGGCAGTCACGCAGAAGGCTCGGGTTGCCAGGCTGAAGCAGGAGCAGGACAGGGCGGTCTGTCGGATGAAGGGGCTCATCATCCTCTCCGACTCTGACTCCGACAAAAGCTGCACCTCCTCATCAGACGACCAAGACTGTCCACCAGCCGCAGACGCCTACAACTGCGTCGACGACC
>NW_025313172.1:0-533 GCF_018294505.1 Triticum aestivum
GGCATGGTATCATCATTTCACCCACATAGCATATGCGAAAGAGTAGAGAGGGTTACGGCAAAAACTGGACGCACTTCATGTACAAACTGGACAATCTCTTTCGAAGTATAAGGGTTTCGGACGAGAACTCATCTGTTACATGGGCACTTAATTTTTTTAAACTTATTACAACTCCAGACTTTTTTGCGTTCCGTGCACACCATTCAAAGCGACGTCATCAATTTTCAAAACTTTCTGACATCATTTGCTATTTTTTAGTCATTTACCGATTTGTTTAGAGAGCTAAATGACCGTGAAATTGAAAATCACTACAAAATGAACTCTGAAAATGTCGAAACTTGGCATGGTATCATCATTTCACTCACATAGCATGTGCAAAAGAGTAGAGAGGGTTACGGGAAAAACTGGACGCACTTCGTGTACCAACTGGACAATCTCTTTCGAAGTATAAGGGTTTCTGACGAGAACTAATCTGTTACATGGGCATTTCATTTTTTTCAACTTATTATAACTCCAGACTTTTTTGCGTTCCG
>NW_025313173.1:0-533 GCF_018294505.1 Triticum aestivum
ACCTCCAACTCACCCCTATTTTGGCACACATGATTTCTTCCACAAAGAAAGCTAGTTTTCAAAGGTTTTATATTTTCTTGAATTTTTTATTAATTTATAATGCCTTCTAGACTGACTGGTCAAACCATCGGTCTATACCTCAAGGGGGCATTGTAAAGTATTGATTTTCCAAATTTTCTTTCATGGACATGTTTGCCACATGTGGGTCACCATGTACAACAAAATTTGGGTGATTTGGAGGTGGTGGAAAAAATCACGTATGTTCAAAAACTAGCTTAAGTTAAAAGACCAAATGGCCCCTCCGGAATGCGATGATATTTTCGACCACCTCCAAATCACCCCTATTTAAGCACACATGATTTATTGCACAAACAAAGCTAGTTTTCCAAGGTTTTATAATTTTTTGAATTTTTTATTAATTTATAATGCCCTCTAGACTGACCGGTCAAACCATCGGTCTATACCTCAAGGGGGCATTGTAAATTATTAATTTTCCAAATTTTCTTTCATAGCCTTGTTTGGAACATGTGGGT
>NW_025313174.1:0-533 GCF_018294505.1 Triticum aestivum
CGGAGTTCAAATAAGTTTAAAAAACATTGAAGTGCCCGTGTAACAGATGAGTTCTCGTCCGAAACCCTGATACTCCGAAAGAGATTGTCCATTTTGTACACGAAGTGCGTCTAGTTTTTGCCGTGACCCTATCTACTCTTTTGCACATGCTATGCGGGTGAAATCATGATACCATGCCAAGTTTCAACATTTTCACAATTCATTTTGTAGTGATTTTCAATTTCATGGTCATTTAGCTCTCTAAACAATTAGGTAAATGACTGAAAAACAACAAATGATGTCAGAACATGTTGGAAATTGATGACGTCGCTTTGAATGCTGCATACTGAACACAAAAGAAGTTCGGAGTTCAAATAAGTTTAAAAAACATTGAAGTGCCCGTGTAATAGATGAGTTCTCATCCGAAAGCCTGATACTCCGAAAGATATTGTCGAGTTTGTACAGGAAGTGCGTCCAGTTTTTGCCGTAACCCTCTCTACTCTTTCGCACATGCTATGTGGGTGAACTGATGATACGATGCCAAGTTTCAGCAT
>NW_025313175.1:0-533 GCF_018294505.1 Triticum aestivum
TTTTTAGTCATTTACCGATTTGTTTAGAGAGCTAAATGACCGTGAAATTGAAAATCACTACAAAATGAACTCTGAAAATGTCGAAACTTGGCATGGTATCATCATTTCACCCACATAGCATGTGCAAAAGAGTAGAGAGGGTTACGGCAAAAACTGGACGCACTTCGTGTACAAACTGGACAATCTCTTTCCGAGTATCAGGGTTTCGGACGAGAACTCATCTGTTAGAGTGGCACTTCATTTTCTTAAACATATTACAACTCCAGACTTTTTTTTGCGTTCCGTATGAACCATTCAAAGCGACGTCATCAATTTTCAACACTTTCTGATATCATTTGCTATTTTTCAGTCATTTACCGATTTGTTTAGAAAGCTAAATGACCGTGAAATTGAAAATCACTACAAAATGAACTCTGAAAATGTCGAAACTTGGCATGGTATCATCATTTCACCCACATAGCATGTGCAAAAGTGTAGAGAGGGTTACGGCAAAAACTGGACGCACTTCGTGTACAAACTGGACAATCTCTTTC
>NW_025313176.1:0-533 GCF_018294505.1 Triticum aestivum
CTAGTTGGGTCACGCTGGACTGATTTGCCCCAATTTTTTCAACAATTGCGGTTTTGCCCATCTCACTTCACTCGCCTTGTGTTTTTGCCCTTCCGGGGCGGTTCCGACCAGTGAGCAGTCGCCACGTGGCGAACCATGATTGGTCAGAACTGCCCCGAAAGGGAAAAACACTAGGCGAGTGAAGTGAGCTGGGCAAAACCACAATTGTTGAAAAAATAGGGGCAAATCAGTCGAGCGTGACCCAACTAGGGGCACGAATACAATTGTTCCATAAACAAAGGGATTTTTGTATTCATGCCCCTAGTTGAGTCACGCTGGACTGATTTGCCCATATTTGTTCAACAATTGCGGTTTTGCCCATCTCAGTTCACTCGCCTTGTGTTTTTGCCCTTCCGGGGCGGTTCCGACCAGTGAGCAGTAGCCACGTGACGAAGCGTGATTGGTCGGAACTGCCCCGAAAGGGCAAAAACACAAGGCGAGTGAAGTGAGCTGGGCAAAACCACAATTGTTGAAAAAATAGGGGCAAATCAGTC
>NW_025313177.1:0-532 GCF_018294505.1 Triticum aestivum
TGGGCCTGATTGGCCACATGTGTGTAATTACAGGCCTTAAAGGCCCAACAGACTCACAGGACAGCGCGCAGAGTTTAGACCCACAAGCCTGCTATATAGAGGAGTTCGAAGTGGTAGCCGCGACTGGGTTTATAAACCAGTGCGGCTGCCCTTCGCCCGGCGAGGTGGGACTAAACTTTGGGGTGGCAGCGTGAGGCCTTTAGTACCGGTTGAAGCCACCAACCGGTACTAAAGGGTGGTCTTTAGTACCGGTTGGTGGCTCGAACCGGTACTAAATGCCTCGTCTTCCCGCCGCTTGGCCTGGCCAAAACAGGCCTTTAGTACCGGTTGGTGGCTCCAACCGGTACTAAAGGTGCCTTCTATATATACACTTACGAAATTTTCATTCTCCCTCTGTTTCTTCCTCTGTTTCCGTCGTCTCCGTCGCCGCCCCCGCCCCCGTCGCCGCCCTCGTCTCCGTCGCCGCCCCCGCCCCCGTCGCCGCCCTCGTCTCCGTCGCCGCCCCGGCCTCGTCCCCGTCGCGCCGTCCCCG
>NW_025313178.1:0-532 GCF_018294505.1 Triticum aestivum
TGTCTATCTTAGGGTAACGCGAGTCGAGGCGGACGTCGTCGCAGTAGCGACGTCGGACGCCGAGACGAGCACGTGACACCACTGCCACCCTGTCTATCTTAGGGTAACGCGAGTCAAGGCGGACGTTGTCGCGGTAGCGACGACGGACGCCGAGACGAGCACGTGACACCACTGCCACCCTGTCTATCTTAGGGTAACCCGAATCGAGGCAGACGTTATCGCGGTAGCGACGACGGACGCCGAGAAGAGCACGTGACACGGCTGCCACCATGTCTATCTTAGGGTAACGCGAGTCGAGGTGGATATCGTCGCGGTAGCGACGGTGGACACCGAGACGAGCACGTGAGACCACTGCCACCCTGTCCATCTTAGGGTAACGCGAGTCGAGGCGGACGTCGTCGCGTTAGCGACGTCGGTAGCCGAGACGAGCACGTGACACCACTGCCACCGAGTCTATCTTAGGGTAACGCGAGTCGAGGAGGACGTCCTTGCAGTAGCGACGACGGCCATCGAGACGAGCACGTGACACCAC
>NW_025313179.1:0-532 GCF_018294505.1 Triticum aestivum
AAAAAATGAAATCCCTTTTTAACAGACGAGTTTCCGTATGAAATCCTGATACTTTGAAAGAGATTGTCCGTTTTGTACACGAAGTGCATCCAGTTTTTGCCGTAACCCTCTTAACTTTCGTGCACATGCTATGTGGATGAAATGATGATACCATGCCAACTTTCAACCTTTTCAGAGTTCATTTGAAATGCTTTTCAATTTTATGGTCTTATAGCTCAAAATAATTAGTAAATGCATGAAAAATAACAAATGAAGTCAGAAAGGATTGAAAAATGATGATGTGGCTTTGAATGGTGCATTTTGAACACACAAAAAGTCAGGAGTTCAAATAAGTTTTAAAAAATGAAATCCCTTTTTAACTGACGAGTTTCCGTATGAAATCCTGATACTTTGAAAGAGATTGTCCGTTTTGTACACGAAGTGCATCCAGTTTTTGCCGTAACCCTCTTAACTTTCTTGCACATGCTATGTGGATGAAATGATGATACCATGCCAACTTTCAACCTTTTCAGAGTTCATTTGAAATGCTTTT
>NW_025313180.1:0-532 GCF_018294505.1 Triticum aestivum
TATCATCATTTGACCCACATAGCATCTGCAAGAATGTAGAGAGGGTTACGGCAAAAACTGGATGCACTTCGTGTACAAAACGGACAATCTCTTTCGAAATATCAGGGTTTCATACGGAAACTTTTCTGTTACAAAGGGGTTTCATTTTTTTTGAACTTATTTGAACTCCATAGTTTTTCTGTGCTCAAAATGCACCATTCAAAGCCACATCATCAATTTTCAACCCTGTCTGACTTCATTTGTAATTTTTCATGCATTTACAGGTTATTTTGAGCTATAAGACCCTGAAATTGAAAAGCATTTCAAATGAACTCTGAAAAGGTTGAAAGTTGGCATGGTATCATTATTTGACACACATAGCATGTGCAAGAAAGTAGAGAGGGTTACGGCAAAAACTGGATGCACTTCGTGTACAAAACGGACAATCTCTTTCGAAGTATCAGGGTTTCATACGGAAACTTGTCTGTTATAAAGGGATTTCATTTTTTGAACTTATTTGAACTCCATAGTTTTTCTGTGCTCAAAATGCACC
>NW_025313181.1:0-532 GCF_018294505.1 Triticum aestivum
GGGCGAAATGATGATACCATGCCAAGTCCCAACATTTTCAGAGTTCATTTTGTAGTGATTTTTATTTTCACCGTCATTTAGCTCCCTAAACAAATCGGTAAATGACTGAAAAACAGCAAATGATGTGAGAACGTGTTGGTAATTGATGACGTTGCATTGAATGATGCATACTGAACGCAAAAATAGGCTGGAGTTCAAATAAGTTTAAAAAACATTGAAGTGCCTGTGTAACAGATGAGTTCTCGTCCGAAACCCTGATACTCCGAAAGAGATTGTCCAGTTTGTACACGAGGTGCGTCCAGTTTTCGCCGCGACCCTCTCTACTCTTTTGCACATGCTATGCGGGCGAAATGATGATACCATGCCAAGTTCCAATATTTTCATACTTCATTTTGTAGTGATTTTCAATTTCACTGTCATTTAGCTCCCTACACAAATCGGTAAATGACTGAAAAATAGCAAATGATGTCAGAACATGTTGGAAATTGATGACGTCGCTTTGAATGATGCATACTGAACGCAAAAATAGGCT
>NW_025313182.1:0-532 GCF_018294505.1 Triticum aestivum
AAGTTGAGAGGGTTACGGCAAAAACTGGATGCACTTCGTGTACAAAACGGACAATCTCTTTCAAAGTATTAGGATTTCATCCGGAAACTCGTCTGTTACAAAGGGATTTCATTTTTTAAAACTTATTTGAACTCCTGACTTTTTGTGTGTTCAAAATGCACCATTCAAAGCCACATCATCATTTTTCAATCCTTTCTGAATGCATTTGTTATTTTTCATGCATTTACTAATTATTTTGAGCTATAAGACCCTAAAATTGAAAAGCATTTCAAATGAAATCTGAAAAGGTTGAAAGTTGGCATGATATCATCATTTCATCCACATAGCACGTGCAAGAAAGTTGAGAGGGTTACGGCAAAAACTGGATGCACTTCGTGTACAAAACGGACAATCTCTTTCAAAGTATCAGGATTTCCTCCGGAAACTCGTCTGTTACAAAGGGATTACATTTTTTAAAACTTATTTTAACTCCTGACTTTTTGTGTGTTCAAAATGCACCATTCAAAGCCACATCATCATTTTTCAATCCTTT
>NW_025313183.1:0-532 GCF_018294505.1 Triticum aestivum
TCATCATCATCATCATCATCATCATCATCATCATCATTAGCATGAAGCTCCTGCCTGATGCCCATTGATTTCAAGTCTGCCCTTGCTTTTGGCCCATCTTTGGTCCTCTCTGGCATGTTGAGCAGGGTATCAAGCAGACTCTCGCACACGTTCTTCGTGATATGCATGACATCAAGGCTATGAGGCACACGATGGATCTTCCAGTACGGCAAGTCCCAAAAAACAGACCTCGTTTTCCATACCTTCAGCAGCGGCTCTGGCGCCTTTCGCTTCTTTCCCGGCAGTGGGCAGTCTTTCCAATTTTTCAATAGCTTGTCTATTTCCTCGCCGCTCCTCGTACACGGGCGTTTTCGGGGTTCGGTTTCACCATCGAACAGATCCTTGCGTTTCCTCCACGGGTCATCGTCGCGAAGCCACCTTCGATGTCCCATGAACATGGTTTTCGAAGACCCGGGATCTCTATCTAGCTGGCGATACGTTGTGTCATCCATGCACCTTACGCATCCAGAAAATCCGTGGACTACCTGCCCCG
>NW_025313184.1:0-532 GCF_018294505.1 Triticum aestivum
AGTGGTTGAGTAGGGAAGGGGTGTGCGGGGGGTCGGCGGCGATGGTTGAGTAGAGGAGGGGTGCGCGGGGGGTCGGCGGCGGCGGTTGAGTAGGGGAATCGAGGGTGCGGGGGGTCGGCGGCGGCGGCCGGTGGACCGGGGGGTGCTCGGCGGCGAGGGGGACCAGATCTGGCGAGGTGCGATAGCGATCGAGATGGAGGGGGATCGAGATCGAGTGTCCATGAAATTTAAAAATATTCATGATAGTTCAAAAAGTGCCCATGAAATACAATCGAGAAATGAAGGCTACGATTTAAATACAATCGCGATCATAGCTAGCTATCTGTTCACATTCTTCTTGCCCTTCTTTTTCGCAAATGGAGTTCTTCTGTGCAACGGACGTCCTTTAGGTAGGGTGGTCCTGCTTCTTCTTGTGGTGTATGCTGCTACTTCATCATCGTCGTCATGTTCGATCCGCGGGTCGCCGTACATGTCGAAGTCTTGCTCATTGGCTACTCCATCCATTCCGATGATCTTCCTTTTGCCTCTCCTC
>NW_025313185.1:0-532 GCF_018294505.1 Triticum aestivum
TTTCAACCCTTTCTGACATAATTTGCTATTTTTCATGCATTTACTGACTTGTTTTGAGCTAAATGCACCTGAAATTGAAAAGCTCTACGAATGAACTCTGAAAAGGTTGAAACTTGGCATGGTATCATCATTCCACCCGCATAGCATGTGCAAAAAAGTAGAGAGGGTCACGGCAAAAACTGGATGCACTTCATGTACAAACTGGACAATCTCTTTCGAAGTATTAGGGTTCCGGACGAAAACTCATCTGTTACACCGGTAATTCAAAATTTTAATAACTTATTACAACTCTGGACGTTTTTTGCATTCAGCACGCACCATCCAAAGCCACGTCATCAACTTTCAACCCTTTCTGACGTAATTTGCTATTTTTAATGCATTCACTGATTTGTTTTGAGCTAAATGGCCCTGAAATTGTAAAGCTCTATAAATGAACTCTGAAAAGGTTGAAACTTGGCATGGTATCATCATTTCACCCGCATAGCATGTGCAAAAAAGTAGAGAGGGTCATGGCAAAAACTGGATGCACTTC
>NW_025313186.1:0-532 GCF_018294505.1 Triticum aestivum
GATCGATGAACCCCGGGGTTCGTTTATGTGTCCGTCGTCAACACTGAGAGTTTTGGCCAATTCTGACGGGTTTCGTGGACTATTACTCACCGTTTTGGGGTCCCGAAGCGATTTCCATAGTTGTTGAACCCCAAGGTGTCCTTACGTGTTGGTCATCAACACTCGCAGTTTTGGCCGATTCTGGCCCGTTTCATGGACTATTACTCACCGTTTTGGGGTCCCAAAGCGATTTCCATTGGTGTTGAACTCCAAGGTGCGCTTACGTGTCGGTCATCAACAATCACAGTTTGGGCCGATTCTGGCCCGTTTCTTGGACTACTACTCTATTTTGGGGTCTCAGAGTTATTTCCATGATTGACGAACCCTAGGGTGCGTTTACGTGTCGGTCATCAACACTCACATATTTGGCCGAATCGTGTCCGTTTCGTGCACTATTACTCAATGTTTTGGAGACCCAGAGGGATTTCCACGATTGATGAACCCCGGGGTGCATTTATGTGTCTGTCGTCAATACTCACAGTTTTGGCCAATT
>NW_025313187.1:0-532 GCF_018294505.1 Triticum aestivum
TCTGTCAAGTCATACTTGCACATTTCTTTCAGCATATTGATTGTTATTGTATGTATATGGCACTCCAGAGAACCCCAAATCAGTTAGTTCACACACCTGAAGGCAGTCCCGAAATACCTCCATTTGTGCCGAACTACGAGTAGTATTTGAGAGATGCTCGTGTTGCCACAAGCACTCATTAAAGTCACCGCAGACTAACCATGGTACAGTTGATAATCCTCTCAACCTTGCCAGATGTTCCCACATATACCTCCTGTTCTCTACACGGGGAGTATTTAACCAAAAACTACCACAATTCACGGAACCGTGACGAAAAACTACCACTTTACGATTTTGTCCCGAAAACTACCACTTTTTTGCTAATATATGACTAAAAACTACCATGTGTGTAAATCAACAGATTCATCCATTTTAAACACGTTTATGATAGACCTGGCCCGCATGTAAGTGCTGCTCGCCGTCGCAGGGGGTGCGCGGCGGAGCTGCTGCTGCTCGCCGGCGCGCGCGGGGAGTGGGGGGCGTGCGCGGGGGG
>NW_025313188.1:0-532 GCF_018294505.1 Triticum aestivum
GGTATGGTGGCTCCACTGAACTTTGCAAAACTTGATAACCTTGCTGTGGGTGACTCGGCTGGCATACTCAAGAATCTTGACTGGTTTCTCCTCATAGGTCAAATCACTATCCAACTGAATCGCTTCCAGCGGCACTGTATCTCTCAGTGGTATATTAGCCATCTCTGCGTGTCACTTCTTCAATTGAGAAACGTGGAACACATCGTGAACTCCCGACAATCCTTCGGGCAATTCCAACTTGTAAGCATCTTCTCCCATACGCTCCAAAACTTGGTATGGTCCTACAAAACGTGGCGCTAACTCCTTGAAGTGGGGACACACTAAGATAAACTCGGTCTCCGACTTCGTAAACTGTCTCTTTGCGTTTTGAACCAGCATAGCTCTTCTGCCTGGACTGGGCTACCTTGAGCCTATCACGAATCAACTTCACCTTTTGTTTGGACTCCTTCATCAAATCTGGTCCAAACAACTGGCGGTCTCCAACTTCATCCCACGACAATGGGGTCCTACACCTCCTTCCGTACAAGGCTTC
>NW_025313189.1:0-532 GCF_018294505.1 Triticum aestivum
TCCTCGGTGTCGAGGTGGTGCGCCGTCCGGATGGCTTCTTCCTTCATTAGCGGAAGTACGCTCATGAGCTCCTCGAGCGCGCCGGCATGCTTAACTGCAAGCCCGCCGCTACGCCTGTTGATACGAAGGCCAAGCTCTCTGCCACGGATGGTTCTCCTGCTTCGGATGCTGCTTTCTATCGGTCTATCGTTGGTGCTCTCCAGTACCTCACTTTGACTCGACCGGAGATCTAGTATGCGTGCAGCAGGTGTGTCTTCATATGCATGCTCCTCGCAATGTTCATTGGGCTGCCGTCAAGCGGATTCTCCGCTATATCTGTGGCACTATGGATCTTGGCGTCATGCTTCACGCCTCCGCCGACATTGCCCTCACCGCCTACTCCGATGGAGACTGGGCGGGCTGCCCTGACACTCGTCGCTCCACTTTGGGCTATTGTGTCTACCTTGGCCCCTCACTCATCTCGTGGTCGTCCAAGCGGCAGCCTACGGTCTCTCATTCTAGTGCTGAGGCTGAGTATCGAGCGATGGCCAAC
>NW_025313190.1:0-532 GCF_018294505.1 Triticum aestivum
ACTCTGAAAAGGTTGTAAGTTGGCATGGTATCATCATTTCATCCACATAGCATGTGCAAGAAAGTTGAGAGGGTTACGGCAAAAACTGGATGCACTTCGTGTACAAAACGGACAATCTCTTTCAAAGTATCTGGATTTCATCCGAAAACTCGTCTGTTACAAAGGGATTTCATTTTTTAAAACTTATTTGAACTCCTGTATTTTTGTGTGTTCAAAATGCACCATTCAAAGCCACATCATCATTTTTCAATCCTTTCTGACTTCATGTGTTATTTTTCATGCATTTACTAATTATTTTGAGCTATAAGACCCTAAAATTGAAAAGAATTTCAAATGAACTCTGAAAAGGTTGAAAGTTGGCATTGTATCATCATTTCATCCACATAGCATGTGCAAGAAAGTTGAGAGGGTTACGGCAAAAACTGGATGAACTTCGTGTACACAACGGACAATCTCTTTCAAAGTATCAGGATTTCATACGGAAACTCGTCTGTTACAAAGGGATTTCATTTTTTAAAACTTATTTCAACTC
>NW_025313191.1:0-532 GCF_018294505.1 Triticum aestivum
GACCCCCCTCATGTTGAAGTTATCAGGAGAGGAGTATATCGACGACGACAGACCCGATAAAACATAAGAAAACGAAGAAGAAATAAAAAGAGGAGAAGAAGAAAAGGAATAGAGGAGAAGATCAAAGAAAAAAAAGAAGAAAAAAAAAGAGGAGAAGAAGAAAGGAATAGAGGAGAGAAGAAGAAAAAATAGAATTTTTCTATTTTTTCTTCTTCTCTTCTATTCCTTTCTTCTTCTCCTCTTTTTTTTCTTCTTTTTTCCTCTTCTTATTTATTTCTCCTCTTCTTCCTCTCCTCTTCTTCTCCTTTCTTCCTCTTCTTATTTTCCTTTTTATATGAACATATCATCATATATATGAACATACATTTTCTTTGCATATGCATATGAACATACATTTTCTTTGCATATGCATATGAACATACATACATACATTTTTCTTTCATATGAACATACATACATACATTTTCTTTGCATATGACCATACATACATTTTTCTTTGCATATGACCATTCATACATTTTCTTTGCATATG
>NW_025313192.1:0-532 GCF_018294505.1 Triticum aestivum
ATGGTGAAATTGAAAATCACTACAAAATGAAATCTGAAAATATTGGAACTTGGCACGGTATCATCATTTCACCCGCATAACATGTGCAAAAGTGTAGAGAGGGTCACGGCGAAAACTGGACGCACCTCGTGTACAAACTGGACAATCTCTTTCGGAGTATCAGGGTTTCGGACGAGAACTCATCTGTTACATGAGCACATCAATATTTTTTAAACTTTTTTGAAGTCCAGCCTATTTTTGCGTTCAGTATGCATCATTCAAAGCACCGTCATCAATTTCCAACACGTTCTGACATCATTTGCTATTTTCCAGTCATTTACCGATTTTTTAGAGAGCTAAATGATGGTGAAATTGAAAATAACTACAAAATGAACTCTGAAAATGTTGGAACTTGGCATGGTATCATCATTTCACCCGCATAGCATGTGCAAAAGAGTAGAGAGGGTCACGGTGAAAACTGGACGCACCTCGTGTACAAACTGGACAATCTCTTTCGGAATATCAGGGTTTCGGACGAGAACTCATCTGTTAC
>NW_025313193.1:0-532 GCF_018294505.1 Triticum aestivum
TTTGTAGTGATTTTCAATTTCACGGTCATTTAGCTCTCTAAACAATTAGGTAAATGACCGAAAAACAACAAATGATCTTAGAACATGTTGGAAATTGATGATGTCGCTTTGAATACTGCATACTGAACACAAAAGAAGTCCAGATTTCAAATAAGTTTAAAAAACATTGAAGTGCCCGTGTAACAGATGAGTTCTCGTCCAGAACCCTGATACTCCGAAAGAGTTTGTCCAATTTGTACATGAAGTGCGTCCAATTTTTGCAGTGACCCTCTCTACTCTTTCGCACATGCTATGCGGGTGAAATGATGATACCATGCCAAGTTTCAACATTTTCAGAATTCATTTTGTAGTGATTTTCAATTTCACGGTCATTTAGCTCTCTAAACAATTAGGTAAATGACCGAAAAAAACAAATGATGTTAGAACATGTTGGAAATTGATGACGTTGCTTTGAATGCTGCATACTGAACACAAAAGAAGTCCGGAGTTCAAATAAGTTTAAAAAACATTGAAGTGCCCGTGTAACAGATGA
>NW_025313194.1:0-532 GCF_018294505.1 Triticum aestivum
GTTGTCCTCCTCCCGACAAGGACGAGCGGCGGCGGCTTGCAGACTCCGGCGAAATGACGTGGGGAGGAGCTGGGGTTGAACGGCGGCATCAGATTCGGGCGGATCTGGACCCAGGGGACCCATTCCCGACGCCGGTGGCGCCCGGCGATGCAAGGTTGGCCGGATCTACCAGCAATAGCCTCACCTGCGAGAGAGAGAACGAGAGGTGAGCGCTGGGAGGAGAAGAAAGAGAGAAGAGAGAGGGACGGCGGAGCTCTGGCCTCAGGTGAAGGTCGCCGGCGGCAGCACTCCGGTGGCCGGTAGAAGGAGGTGAAGCGCGAGGCGGCGCGGGGCTCCAGTGGGAGGAGGCATACGAGCGGGCGTGCGAGCATGCTCGGGCGCACAGCGGCAGGGTGATTCGGGCCCGGGCGGCCCGGAGCGGGCCTCCCATGGGCTCTGAGGGCCGCGGCGAAGTGGGGCGCAGGGGAGGACACGCGGCGATGCGGGAGTGGGTGCAGGGGCGGCTCGGCTGACGTGGCGGCGGCGGCGGGTG
>NW_025313195.1:0-532 GCF_018294505.1 Triticum aestivum
GCTCGCGTGGGGGCTCGATACACCTGGACCAACAAACAGCTAACGCCGGTGCGATCGGTCTTGGACAGGGTTTCTATGTCCTTTGAGTGGGAGGTGTTGTTCCCCTTGTGCTCTCTGCACGCTGAAACTAGGATTGGGTCGGATCGCGTCCCCCTCATCCTTTCCTCGGGGGAGGAGAGGCTAAAACGCAGCCCGCGCTTCTTCTTTGAAACCGCGTGACTGGAGTCTCCGGACTTTGAGCAAATCTTCCTTTCAAAATGGGAGAATTGCGTCGCTCGCATCGGGAGCGTGCGCGGTCCGATGGAGTTCTGGATTGCCGCAGGGGCGGGTATGCGTGCGGCTCTCAAAGGGTGGGGAGCTAACCAGGGTCGCGAGGATAAGCTGTTAAGAGCGCGCCTGACCGAGGAGCTCGCCCAGCTAGACGCCGCGGCAGATGTGCAGGTCTTTTCCGAGCATGACTGGGCCCAGCGCTACGTGCTTGAAGCCCAAGTCGAGTCCCTCCTTAGGGCCGAGGAGGAGTACTGGCGCAAGC
>NW_025313196.1:0-532 GCF_018294505.1 Triticum aestivum
GATCGGAAAAAGATTATAAGATGGAGATCGATCTGTAGGGTTTTTTTTTCCGAGGCAAGATCGATCTATAGGTAAACATGCGCGATTTCAGCTCGCGACTCGGCGGCGTGGCTGTCCTCTCGTTCCTCCCGTGGGCCTGCTGTTCCTTGGTACTACTGCTTTGGGCCGTACGCAGTACACATTAGCTAGCTAGGGGGGGGGCCTAGGTTGCAGGGGCCCGGGGCGGCCGCCCCCCCTGCCCCCCCCCCCCATCAGGGCCGGGCCTGACAGGACATCACCATAAATTTCATGCATCACAAACTGGTCGGCACCGTGCGGAGCGAGCATCTCCCCAAACGACTCAGTGGTGGTGTCGAACACAGTTATCACGTCGTCTGCGCACCAATGCAGGCTATGATGGAACAGGAGAGGTGTCAAGGGTGACAGTGCATCCACATCATGGCCATCTATGTCTATGTGCCTTGGCGGCTGGCTGGAGCCTACTGTGTAGACCCAGTAGGAGTCATGTGGATCACAGGGTGCCAGCAGTATC
>NW_025313197.1:0-532 GCF_018294505.1 Triticum aestivum
AAGACAAACTCGCTACTCGCGGTCTCGAGACTTGTAATATAATGTTCTATCTTTGTTCGGTCTTTTTAATTCGGAGACTAATATGATGAATTGTATTCGGAGACTAATATGATGAATTGTATTCAAAGACTAATCTTCTATTGTATTTGTTGAATCTATTGTTGATGTGTGCTGTCTATATTTTGTCAAATTATACATTTTGTAACCTATGCAAAAAACAGAAAATAAATAAATAAAAAAACCTAATATTCATACTAATGGCGCATCACACGACACTGCGCCATTAGTATGACAGTGCATACTAATGGCGCATCACCGGGTAGTGCGCCATTAGTATGCTGTGGTTACTAATGGCGCATCCAGAGGTGGTGCGCCATTAGTATGCCAAAGCACCTGGGTGTACATGCCAACTGGGAGGCATACTAATGGCGCACCCTCGCATATACTAATGGCGCACCAGGTGGTGCGCCATTAGTATACCAGATACTAATGGCGCACCAGCTGGTGCGCCATTAGTAAAAATTACTAATGG
>NW_025313198.1:0-532 GCF_018294505.1 Triticum aestivum
ACGTGGCTTTGAATGGTGCATAATGGTCGCACAAAAAGTCTAGAGTTGTAATAAGGTTAAAATAATGAAGTGCCTTTGTAACAAATGAGTTTTCGTCTGGAACCGTGATACTTCGAAAGAGAGTGTCCAGTTTGTACACGAAGTGCATCCAGTTTTTATCGTCACCCTCTCTACTTTTTGCACATGCCATGTGGGTGAAATGATGATACCATGCCAAGTTTCAACCTTTTGAGAGTTCAGTTGTAGTGCTTTTGAATTTCAGGGCCATTTAGCTCAAAACAAATCAGTAAACGGATCAAATATAGGAAATTATGTCAGAAAGGGTTGAAAGTTGACGACGTGGCTTTGAATGGTGCATAATGAACGCAGAAAAAGTCTAGAGTTGTAATAAGTTTAAAATAATGAAGTGCCTTTGTAACAGATGAGTTTTCGTCCAAAACCCTGATACTTCGAAAGAGAGTGTCCAGTTTGTACATGAAGTGCATCCAGTTTTTGCCGTAACCCTCTCTACTTTTCTGCACACGCCATGTGG
>NW_025313199.1:0-532 GCF_018294505.1 Triticum aestivum
CAATTCTGGTGTAAGATTATTTGAACTAGCTTATAGAGCTAATTCAACTCTAGTGTAAAATTATTTGTACTAGCCTATAGAGCAAGGTCAACTCTAGTGTAAAATTATTTGTACAAGCTTATAGAGCTAGTTCAACTCTAGTGTAAAATTGTTTGAACTAGTTTATAGAGCTAGTTCAACTCTAGTGTAAAATTATTTGAACTAGCTTATAGAGCTAGTTCAACTCTAGTGTAAAATTATTTATACTAGCCTATAGACCAAGGTCAACTCTAGTGTAAAATTATTTGTACAAGCTTATAGAGCTAGTTCAACTCTACTGTAAAATTAATTGAACTAGCTTATAGAGCTAGTTCAACTCTAGTGTAAAATTATTTGTACTAGACTATAGAGCTAGTTCAACTCTAGTGTAAAATTATTTGTAAAAACTTATAAAGCTAGTTCAACTCTAGTGTAAAATTATTTGAACTAGCTTATAGAGCTAGTTCAACTCTAGTGATACATTATTTGCACAAACTCATAGAGCTACTTCAAC
>NW_025313200.1:0-532 GCF_018294505.1 Triticum aestivum
GACGAGGATGCGGGATAGGCATCGTCCACGTCGATGCGGGAAAATTGCTTTAACTAAAAAATAGCAACAAATTCTTACTAACTAGTTCTATTAATTCAACTAGTTCTTACTAAAAATAAACTTACTATAAATAAAAATATTCTAGTACCTAATTAGTACCTAGTTCTTACTAACTAATTAGTACCTAAGAACTACTGCCCTAATTACCATCTAATTTTATGAACCTATAGGGGTGGAATGTGGTACCGGATATTCCAATTATCCAACTATAAAGTGAAATAAGTGGTCAAATTTTACTCGTTTTCTGATTCATCTTAGAAATTTGATTCGTTTCCACCCTTACATGAACCCTAACTCATTTGAGCCGCATCCGCATCCGATTCATTTCCACCCTAACTAATTTGATGGAGGTAGAAGCCCTAGGCATAGGTAGGGGAGAGGGAGGAGCGGGCGTGCTCACCTCGGGTGCCTGCGACGAGGGAGGGGCAGGCGGCATCGAGGTCGTGGTAAGGGCTCCGGGGCGGCGTTGAGG
>NW_025313201.1:0-532 GCF_018294505.1 Triticum aestivum
GTCATCAACACTCCCAGTTTTGGCCGATTCTGGCCCGTTTCATGGACTATAACTCACCGTTTTGGGGTCCCAAAGCGATTTCCATGGTTGTCGAACTCCAAGGTGCGCTTACGTGTCTGTTATAAACAACCATAGTTTGGGCCGATTCTGGCCTGTTTCTTGGACTATTACTCTATTTTGGGTCTCGGAGTCATTTCTATGATTGACTAACCCCCGGGTGCGTTTATGTATCGGTCATCAACACTCACATATTCAGCCGATTCAAGTCCGTTCCGTGCACTATTACTCAGCGTTTTGGGGACCCAGAGCGATTTCCACGATTGATGAACCCCGGGGTGCGTTTATGTGTCCGTCATCAACACTCACAGTTTTGGCCAATTCTGACCTGTTTCGCGGACTATTACTCACCGTTTTGGGGTCCCGTAGCGATTTCCATAGTTGTTGAACCCCAAGATGTGCTTACGTGTTGGTCAACAACACTCGCAGTTTTGGCCGATTCTGGCCTGTTTCATGGACTATTACTCACCGTTTT
>NW_025313202.1:0-532 GCF_018294505.1 Triticum aestivum
GGACATCCATCCTCGTGGCTCGCTCCTCTTCCGTCGTTCACAAGTGTGACATGCAAAAGAAACAAAAACCAATTAGCAAATCGTCGATTGATTTTAAAGAGGACAGGATGAGATGAGCAACTCCCTGATCCTTTTGTATGATGGGGAGTATTTTGTGTGATGGCCGGGACTCCAATAGTCAAAATTGGAAGCGGTGATTGTTTGATCTCAGGAGATCATCCCAAGAAAGATTGGGTTGCCTGCAGAAATTAGTCCATTGTCGGCGATTGAAGAAAGAACCATATGCATCATGGCTCGATAGACGCCAGGCCCCACGGTGGGCGCCAACTATCGTGGTAACGATTCCGACAGTAAGAGAGGGGTAGGATAACGGAGCATGATCTATCGAGATGCATATGGGTGACACGGTGGTTTTAGCGAGTTCGGGCCTCTCACGGTGGAGATAACAAACCTACGTCTCATGCTCCGGAGAGGCTTTGTTTTATCTGAGTATATACCCGGAGATTACAATGTGTGTGAGAGAGAGAGGAAC
>NW_025313203.1:0-532 GCF_018294505.1 Triticum aestivum
GGGGGGAGGGGGGGTTGGAATCCTAGATACTACTATTACCACTAATTAAGACAACAGGAGCCATAGGTGGGATGATTTGTGAAGCAGTTTTTTTATGACTTGAAGTCGATCTGGTCTCTTTTCTTCCTTAATAACAATAGTGGCTTCCATTGTACCACTAGTAATTTTCGTTAGTACTTTTGATGATTGATTGATGGACAAAGGTCCACGATATTTTCTTCGCTAACAACAACCGCTTTCTGTCGGCCTGGTAATTTGCAAAAATACGTATATCCCCGTAAAATAAGAAGAGTGTAAACGTATGTGGCTACAAATTAATTAATTTTATGAAGTGAAAGGCTGTCAGCTTGTCCAAAGGATTTGATCACAGGCACTTGAGGGATCCTAGCCTCCTAGGGGAAGTTTGAAATTGCCCACGTCTCCGCACGGAACGTGGCGTATCCCGTCGGCCAGAGGGATCCGGCTTGCCTGCTCCCTTTCCATGCTTCCATCCGTGCTCCCACTTCATCCTACGGCTGTCTTTTTTCCTTTC
>NW_025313204.1:0-532 GCF_018294505.1 Triticum aestivum
GCGGGGTCAGAGAGGGGAGAGAGAGAAGGAGGGGGTTTCCTCACCCCACGTTGCAGGGGAAAAAGCGGCGAGGCTCGATGTGGTTCGGCGGGGAGGAGGACGGGGACGGTTCGGCGACGTAGGGGACGCAGGCCGGCGGGGAGGAGGACGGGGACGCGTCGATGACGGAGAGGCGAGCGGCGTGGTTCCGGCGACGGGATCCGGGGAGGCACGGCGTCGGGCGTGCGGTGAGGGGCGCCGTTGCCCTGGGTCGCTGGTCGGGGAGGAGGTGAGGATGGGCGGCGTCGGTGTGGCAGCGGGGCAGCACCGGGGCGTCGAGCCCAAGCCCGATTGGATCGGAGGAGAGGCGAGTCAGCGAGCGAGAGAGGTGGGGAGGTCGCGCGCGGGGCTCTCCCCTGGCGGCGCTGGAGGAGAGGGTGGAGATCGTGGGGAGTGGGGGGGTGCGGTCGGGTTAGTTAGGGTTTCGGTGCCCGGGGGAGTATGTGTAGGCCGAGGTGGGCCGGCCTGGCTGGGAGATGGCCCAGTTGGGCCG
>NW_025313205.1:0-532 GCF_018294505.1 Triticum aestivum
GTCTAGTTTTCGTCGTAACCCTCTCAACTTTTTAGCACATGTTATGTGGGTGAAATGATGATACCATGCCAACTTTCAACCTTTCCAGAGATCATTTGTAGTGCTTTTGAATTTCATGGTCATTTAGCTCAAAAACATGAGTGAATGCCAAAAAAAGAACAAATGAAGTCAGAAAGGGTTGAAAATTACTGATGTGGCTTTGAATGGTGCATTTCGAACACACAAAGAGTCTGGAGTTCAAATAAGTTCAAAAAATGAAATCCCTTTGTAACAGATGAGTTTGTGTCCGAAACCCTGATACTTCGAAAGAGATTGTCCGTTTTGTACACGAAGTGCATCCAGTTTTTGCCGTAACCATCTCAACTTTTTAGCACATGCTATGTGGGTGAAATGATGATACCATGCCAACTTTCAACCTTTTCAGAGATCATTTGTAGTGCTTTTCCAATTCATGGTCATTTAGCTCAAAAACATGAGTGAATGGCTGAAAAAGAACAAATGATGTCAGAAAGGGTTGAAAATTGCTGATGTG
>NW_025313206.1:0-532 GCF_018294505.1 Triticum aestivum
GATTTCATACGGAAACTCGTCTGTTACAAAGGGATTTCATTTTTTAAAACTTATTTGAACTCCTGACTTTTTGTGTGTTCAAAATGCACCATTCAAAGCCACATCATCATTTTTCAATCCGTTCTGACTTCATTTGTTATTTTTCATGCATTTACTAATTATTTTGAGCTATAAGACCCTAAAATTGAAAAACATTTCAAATGAACTCTGAAAAGGTTGAAAGTTGGCATGGTATCATCATTTCATCCACATAGCATGTGCAAGAAAGTTGAGAGGGTTACGGCAAAAACTGGATGCACTTCGTGTACAAAACGGACAATCTCTTTCAAATTATCTCGATTTCATACTGAAAGTCGTCTGTTACACAGGGATTTAATTTTTTAGAACTTATTTGAACTCCTGACTTTTTGTGTGTTGAAAATGCACCACTCAAAGCCACAACATCATTTTTCAATCCTTTCTGACTTCATTTGTTATTTTCATGCATTTACTAATTATTTTGAGCTATAAGACCCTAAAATTGAAAAGCATT
>NW_025313207.1:0-532 GCF_018294505.1 Triticum aestivum
TCAGGATTTCATCCGAAAACTCGTCTGTTACAAAGGGATTTCATTTTTTAAAACTTATTTGAACTCCTGACTTTTTGTGTGTTCAAAATGCACCATTCAAAGCCACATCATCATTTTTCAATCCTTTTTGACTTCATTTGTTATTTTTCATGCATTTACTAATTATTTTGAGCTACAAGAACCTAAAATTGAAAAGCATTTCAAATGAACTCTGAAAAGGTTGAAAGTTGGCATGATATCATCATTTCATCCACATAGCATGTGCAAGAAAGTTGAGAGGGTTATGACAAAAACTGGATGCACTTCGTGTACAAAACGGACAATCTCTTTCAAAGTATCAGGATTTCATCCGGAAACTCGTCTGTTACAAAGGGATTTCATTTTTTAAAACTTACTTGAACTCTTGACTTTTTGTGTGTTCAAAATGCACCATTCAAAGCCACATCATCATTTTTCAATCCTTTCTGACTTCATTTGTTATTTTTCATGCATTTACTAATTATTTTGAGCTATAAGACCCAAAAATTGAAAA
>NW_025313208.1:0-532 GCF_018294505.1 Triticum aestivum
CACGTAAACGCACCACGGGGTTCGTCAATTGTTTAAATGACTTCGGGACCCCAAACAGTGAGTAATAGTCCAAGAAGGGGGCCAGAGTCGTGCAAAACTATGACCGTTGATGACTGACACGGAAACGCACCTTGGGGGTTCAACAACTATGGAAATCGCTCCGGGGCCGCAAAATGGTCAGTAATAGTCCATGAAACGCTCCAGAATCGGCCAAAACCGCGAGTGCTGATGACCGACACGTAAACGCACCACGGGGTTCATCAATCGTTGAAATCACTCCAGGACCCCAAAAAACTGTGAGTGTGGATGACCGACACGGAAATGCACCTTCGGGTTCAACAACTATGGAAATCACTTCGGGACCCCAAAACGGTGATTAATAGTGCATGAAACGGGCCAGAATCAGCCAAAAATGCGAGCGTTGAAGACCGACATGTAAAGGCACCACGGGGTTCGTCAATCGGTGAAATCACTCTGGGACCCCAAAACCGTGACTAATACTCCAAGAAGCGGGCCAGAATCGGCCAAAACT
>NW_025313209.1:0-532 GCF_018294505.1 Triticum aestivum
AAAACGGACAATCTCTTTCAAAGTATCAGGATTTCATCCGGAAACTCGTCTGTTACAAAGGGATTTCATTTTTTAAAACTTATTTGAACTCCTGACTTTGTGTGTGTTCAAAATGCACCATTCAAAGCCACATCATCATTTTTCTATCCTTTCTGACTTCATTTGTTATTTTTCATGCATTTACTAATTATTTTGACCTATAAGACCCTAAAATTCAAAAGCATTTCAAATGAACTCTGAAAAGGTTGAATGTTGGCATGATATCATCATTTCATCCACATAGCATGTGCAAGAAAGTTGAGAGGGTTACGGCAAAAACTGGATGCACTTCGTGTACAAAACGAACAATCTCTTTCAAAGTATCAGCATTTCATCCGGAAACTCGTCTGTTACAAAGGGATTTCATTTTTTTAAAACTTATTTGAACTCCTGACTTTGTGTGTGCTCAAAATGCACCATTCAAAGCCACATCATCATTTTTCAATCCTTTCTGACTTCATTTGTTATTTTTCATGCATTTACTAATTATTTT
>NW_025313210.1:0-532 GCF_018294505.1 Triticum aestivum
CAGTTTGTACACGAAGTGCGTCCAGTTTTTGCCGTAACCCTCTCTACTCTTTTGCACATGCTATGTGGGTGAAATGATGATACCATGCCAAGTGTCGTCATTTTCAGAGTTCATTTTGTAGTGATTTTCAATTTCACGGTCATTTAGCTCTCTAAACAAATCGGTAAATGACTGAAAAATAGCAAATGATGTCAGAAAGTTTTGAAAATTGATGACGTCGCTTTGAATGGTGCGTACGGAACGCAAAAAAGTCTGGAGTTGTAATAAGTTTAAAAAAATGAAGTGCCCATGTAACAGATGAGTTCTCGTCAGAAACCCTGATACTCCGAAAGCGATTGTCTAGTTTGTACACGAAGTGCGTCCAGTTTTTGCTTTAACCCTCTCTACTCTTTTGCACATGCTATGTGGGTGAAGTGATGATACCATGCCAAGTTTCGACATTTTCAGAGTTCATTTTGTAGTGATTTTCAATTTCACGGTCATTTAGCTCTCTAAACAAATCGGTAAATGACTGAAAAATAGCAAATGATGT
>NW_025313211.1:0-532 GCF_018294505.1 Triticum aestivum
TTCAGTATGCATCATTCAAAGCAACATCATCAATTTCCAACACGTTCTGACATCATTTACTGTTTTTCAGTCATTTACCGATTTGTTTAGAGAGCTAAATGACGGTGAAATTGAAAATCACTACAAAATGAACTCTGAAAATGTTGGAACTTGGCATGGTATCATCATTTCACCCGCATAGCATGTGCAAGAGAGTAGAGAGGGTCACGGCGAAAACTGGACGCACCTCGTGTACAAACTAGGCAATCTCTTTCGGAGTATGAGTGTTTCGGACGAGAACTCATCTGTTGCACGGGCACTTCAATGTTTTCTCACTTTTTTGAACTCCAGCCTATTTTTGCGTTCAGTATGCATCATTAAAAGGGACGTCATCAATTTCCAACACGTTCTGAGATCATTTGCTGTTTTCAGTCATTTACTGATTTGTTTAGAGAGCTAAATGACGGTGAAATTGAAAATCACTACAAAATGAACTCTGGAAATGTTGGAACTTGGCATGGTATCATCATTTCACCCGCATAGCATGTGTAAA
>NW_025313212.1:0-532 GCF_018294505.1 Triticum aestivum
CGATGAGTAATAGTCCACGAAACGGGTCAGAATCGACAAAAACCGCGAGTGTCGATGACCGACACGTAAATGCACCCCGGGGTTCGTTAATCGTGGAAGTCACTCCGGGACCCCAAAACAGTTAGTAATAGTCCACAAAACGGGCCAGAATCGGCCAAAACTGTCAGTGTCGATGACCAACACGTAAGCGCACCTTGTTTTTCAACAAGCATGGAAATCACTTCGGGACCCCAAAACGGTGAGTAATTGTCTACGAAACGGGTCAGAATCGACAAAAACCGCGAGTTTTGATGACCGACACGTAAACGCACCCCAAGGTTCGTTAATCGTGGAAATCACTCCGGGCCCCCAAAACAGTGAGTATTAGTCCATGAAATGGGCCAAAATCGGGCAAAACTGCTAGTGTTGATGACCGACACGAAATAGCGCCCCAGGGTTCATTAATCGTGGAAGTCACTCCGAGACCCCGAAACAGTGAGTAATAGTCCACGGAACGGGCCAGAATCGGCCAAAACTGTCAATGTTGATGACC
>NW_025313213.1:0-532 GCF_018294505.1 Triticum aestivum
CGGACGCCGATACGGGCACGTGACACCACGGACACCCTGTCTATCTTAGGGTAACGCGAGTCGAGGCAGACTTCGTCGCGGTAGCGATGACGGACGCCGAGACGAGCACGTGACAGCACTGCCACCCTGTCTATCTTAGGGTGACGCGAGTCGAGGCGGACGTCGTCGCGGTAGCGACGATGGACGCCGAGACGAGCACGTGACACCACTGCAACCCTGTCTATCTTAGGGTAACGCGAGTCGATGCGGACGTCGTCGCGGTAGCGACGACGGACGCCGAGACGAGCACGTGACACCGCCGCCACCCTATCTTAGCGTAACGCGAGTCGAGGCGGACATCGCCGCGGTAGCGACGACGGATGGCGAGACTGGCACGTGATGCCACTGCCACCCTGTCTATCTTAGGGTAACACGAGTCGAGGCGGACGTCGTCGCTGTAGCGACGACGGACGCCGAGACGAGCACGTGACAACACTGCCACCCTGTCTATCTTAGCGTAAAGCGAGTCGAGGCGGACATCGTCGCGGTAGCG
>NW_025313214.1:0-532 GCF_018294505.1 Triticum aestivum
ATTGATGACGTCGCTTTGAATGATGCATAGTGAACGCAAAATACGCTGGAGTTCAAAAAAGTATGAAAAACATTGAAGTGCCCGTGTAACAAATGAGTTCTCGTCCGAAACCCTGATACTCCGAAAGACATTGCCCAGTTTGTACATGAGGTGTGTCCAGTTTTCGCCGTGACCCTCTCTACTCTTTTGCACATGCTATGCGGGTGAAATGATGATACCATGCCAAGTTCCAACATTTTCAGAGTTCATTTTGTAGTGATTTTCAATTTCACCGTCATTTAGCTCTCTACACAAATCGGTAAATGACTGAAAAACAGCAAATGATGTCAGAACGTGTTGGAAATTGATGACGTCGGTTTGAATGATGCATAGTGAACGCAAAAATTGGTTGGAGTTCAAAAAAGTCTAAAAAACATTGAAGTGCATGTGTAACAGATGAGTTCTTGTCCGAAACCCTGATACTCCGAAAGAGATTGTTCAGTTTGTACACGAGATGCGTTCAGTTTTCGCCGTGACCCTCTCTACTCTTTTG
>NW_025313215.1:0-532 GCF_018294505.1 Triticum aestivum
GGGCGGCGTCCGGGCGGCGAGGAGAGGGCGAGGGAGGGAGAGGGCGAGGGCGAGGGCGAGGGCGAGGGCAGCGGCGGCGGCGGCGGTGGATCGAGAGGGAGAGAACTGGCGAGGGGGATCGGGCGAAGGGGGATCGGGCGAAGGGGGGATCGGGCGAAGGGGGGCCACAATACTAATGGCGCACCTCACCGTGGTGCGCCATTAGCATGTCCATACTAATGGCACACCTCACCGTGGTGCGCCATTAGTATTTTTTTTTCAGCTCGAGCCAAAAGGTTATGTAGTACCAGAACCTATCTATGTCAAGCCCACTCTACTAGCTCGACTGGTCAGCAGCCAGTTCTCACACCAGGAGGTCCTGGGTTCGACTCCCAGGCTCCTCAAATTTTTTTTAGCATTTAAAAAGCTGTTTGATACTTATTTATGTTTAAATATGTTCAAACTTGTTTAAATAATAATAGTAATATTTTTTTTATAAGACAGTAGCATTTAAAAAGCTGTTTGATACTAATTTTTTTTATAAGACGGTGCG
>NW_025313216.1:0-531 GCF_018294505.1 Triticum aestivum
TTGTACATGACGTGCGTCAAGTTTTTGCCGTGACCCTCTCTACTCTTTCGCACATGCTATGTGGGTGAAATGATGATACCATGCCAAGTTTCAACATTTTCAGAATTCATTTTGTAGTGATTTCCAATTTCAGGGTCATTTAGCTCTCTAAACAATTAGGTAAATGACCGAAAAAAACTAATGATGTTAGAGAATGTTGGAAATTGATGACATCACTTTGAATGCTGCATACTGAACACAACAGAAGTCCGGAGTTCAAATAAGTTTAAAAAATACTGAAGTGCCCGTGTAACAGATGAGTTCTCGTCCGAAACCGTGATACTCCGAAAGAGTTTGTCCAATTTGTACGTGACGTGCGTCAAGTTTTTGCCGTGACCCTCTCTACTCTTCCGCACATGCTATGCGCATGAAATGATTATACCATGCCAAGTTTCAACATTTTCAGAATTCATTTTGTAGTGATTTTCAATTTCACGGTAATTTAGCTCTCTAAAAAATTAGGTAAATGACCGAAAAACAACAAATGATGTC
>NW_025313217.1:0-531 GCF_018294505.1 Triticum aestivum
CTTATTTGAACTCCAGCCTATTTTTGCGTTCAGTATGCATCATTCAAAGTGACATCATCAATTTCCAACACGTTCTGACATCATTTGCTGTTTTTCAGTCTTTTACCGATTTGTTTAGTGAGCTAAATGACGGTGAAATTGAAAATCACTACAAAATGAACTCTGAAAATGTTGGAACTTGGCATGGTATCATCGTTTCACCCGCATTGCATGTGCAAAAGAGTAGAGAGGGTCACGGCAAAAACTGGACGCACCTCGTGTACAAACTGGACAATCTCTTTCGGAGTATCAGGGTTTCGGACGAGAACTCATCTGTTACACGGGCACTTCAATGTTTTTTAAACTTATTTGAACTCCAGCCTATTTTTGCGTTTAGTATGCATTATTCAAAGCGATATCATCAATTTCCAACACGTTCTGACATCATTTGCTATTTTTCAGTCATTTACCGATTTGTTTAGAGAGCTACATGACGGTGAAATTGAAAATCACTACAAAATGAACTATGAAAATGTTGGAACTTGGCATGGT
>NW_025313218.1:0-531 GCF_018294505.1 Triticum aestivum
GATATCATGCCAACTTTCAACCTTTTCGGAGTTCATTTGAAATGATTTTCAATTTTAGGGTCTTATAGCTCAAAATAATTAGTAAATGCATGAAAAATAACAAATGAAATCAGAAAGGATTGAATAATGATGATGTGGCTTTGAATGGTGCATTTTGAACACACACAAAGTCAGCAGTTCAAATAAGTTTAAAAAAATGAAATCCCTTTGTAACAGACGAGTTTCCGGATGAAATCCTGATACTTTGAAAGAGATTGTCCGTTTTGTACACGAAGTGCATCCAGTTTATGCCGTAACCCTCTCAACTTTCTTGCACATGCTATGTGGATGAAATGATGATATCATGCCAGCTTTCAACCTTTTCAGAGTTCATTGAAATGCTTTTCAATTTTAGGGTCTTATAGCTCAAAATAATTAGTAAATGCATGAAAAATAAGAAATGAAGTCAGAAAGGATTTAAAAATGATGATGTGGCTTTGAATGGTGCATTTTGAACAGACACAATGTCAGGAGTTCAAATTAAGTTTGAAA
>NW_025313219.1:0-531 GCF_018294505.1 Triticum aestivum
GATTTTTGTTAGATTTTGTTAGATTTTTTTAGATTTTTTTGTAGTTCATAGATTTTTTTGTTGGATGTGTAGAAATTTAGATGTGTAGTTCATAGATTTTTTTTTCATATTGTGTAATTAATTTTTTCATATTGTGTTAGATATTTTTTCTGTTAATAGATAATTTTGGGTGATATTATTGTTGAATATGCATGTTTGTATGTTCATATATATATGCAAAGATCGAATATGTAAAAATTTTATGATTTTTTTTCTGTTCATAGAATCTTTATGATTTTTTTCTGTTGTAATTTTGTTTATAGAATTTTAATGATTTTTTGTTCATAGTATTTAGAAAAAGGAAAAAATAAGAAGAGAAAGTGTTTAATATAATTAGTTAGAAAAATACTAGTTTATTTTTAGTAAGTACTACTTTATTTTATTTATAGTAAGTGCTTCATATATAGTTGAACTAGCTAGTTGATTTAATAAACTACTTTATTTTACTATATATAGAAGTAGTTTGTTTTTAGTAAGTACTACTTTATTTAT
>NW_025313220.1:0-531 GCF_018294505.1 Triticum aestivum
GTAACGCGAGTCGAGGCGGACGTCATCTCGGTAGCGATGACGGACGCCGAGACGAGCACGTGACACCACTCCCACCCTGTCTTAGCGTAACGCGAGTCGAGGCGGACGTCGTCGCGGTAGCGACGACGGACGCCGAGACGAGCACGTGACACCATTCCCAAGCTGTCTTAGCGTAACGCGAGCCGAGGCGGACGTCATCGCGGTAGCGACGACGGACGCCGAGACGAGCACGTGTCACCATTCCCACCCTGTCTTAGTGTAACGCGAGTCGAGGCGGACGTCGTCGCGGTAGCGACGACGGATGCCGATACGAGCACGTGACACCACTCCCACCCTGTCTTAGCGTAACGCGAGTCGAGGCGGACGTCCTCACGGTATCGACGACGGACGCCGAGACGAGCACGTGACACCATTCCCACCCTGTCTTAGTGTAACACGAGTCGAGGCGGACGTCGTCGCGGTAGCGACGACGGACGCCGAGACGAGCATGTGACACAACTGCCACCCTGTCTTAGCGTAACGTGAGTCGAG
>NW_025313221.1:0-531 GCF_018294505.1 Triticum aestivum
GGTCTTATAGCTCAAAATAATTAGTAAATGCATGAAAAATAACAAATGAAGTAAGAAAGGAGTGAAAAATGATGATGTGGCTTTGAATGGTGCATTTTGAACACACAAGAAGTCAGGAGTTCAAATAAGTTTTAAAAAATGAAATCCCTTTGTAACAGACGAGTTTCCGTATGAAATCCTGATACTTTGAAAGAGATTGTCCGTTTTGTACACGAAGTGCATCCAGTTTTTGCCGTAACCCTCTCAACTTTCTTGCACATGCTATCTGGATGAAATGCTGATACCATGCCAACTTTCAACCTTTTCAGAGTTCATTTGAAATGCTTTACAATTTTAGGGTCTTATAGCTCAAAATAATTAGTAAATGCATGAAAAATGACAAATGAAGTCAGAAAGGATGGAAAAATGATGATGTGGCTTTGAATGGTGCATTTTGAACACACAAAAAATCAGGAGTTCGAGTAAGTTTTAAAAAATGAAATCGCTTTGTAACATACGAGTTTACGTCTGAAATCCTGATACTTTGAAAGA
>NW_025313222.1:0-531 GCF_018294505.1 Triticum aestivum
GGCGGACGTCGTCGCGGTAGCCATGACGGACGCCGAGACGAGCACGTGACACCACTCCCACCCTGTCTTAGCATAACGTGAGACGAGGCGTACGTCGTCGCGGTAGCGACGACGGATGCCGAGACGAGCACGTGACACCAGTGCCACCCTGTCTTAGCGTAACACGAGTCGAGGCAGACGTCGTCGCGGTTGCGACGACGGACGCCGAGACGAGCACGTGACACCATTCCCACCCTGTCTTAGCGTAACACGAGTCGAGGCAGACGTCGTCGCGGTTGCGATGACGGACGCCGAGACGAGCACGTGACACCATTCCCACCCTGTCTTAGCGTAACGCGAGTCGAGGCGGACGTCGTCGCGGTAGCGACGACGGACGCCGAGACAAGCACGTGACACCAGTGCCATCCTGTCTTAGCGTAACACGAGTCAAGGCGAACGTTGTCGTGGTAGCAACGACGGACGCCGAGACGAGCACGTGACACCAGTGCCACCCTGTCTTAGCGTAACGTGAGTCGAGGCGGACGTCGTCGC
>NW_025313223.1:0-531 GCF_018294505.1 Triticum aestivum
ATGCACTTCGTGTACAAAACGGAAAGTCTCTTTCAAAGTATCAGGATTTCATACGGAAACTCGTCTGTTACAAAGGGATTTCATTTTTTTAAACTTATTTGAACTCCTAAATTTTTGTGTGTTCAAAATGCACCATTCAAAGCCACATCATCATTTTTCAATCCTTTCTGACTTCATTTGTTATTTTTCATGCATTTACTAATTATTTTGAGCTATAAGACCCTTAAATTGAAAAGCATTTCAAATGAACTCTGAAAAGGTTGAAAGTTGGCATGGTATCATCATTTCATCCACATAGCATGTGCAAGAAAGTTCAAAGGGTTACGGCAAAAACTGGATGCCCTTCGTGTACAAAACGGAAAATCTCTTTCAAACTATCAGGATTTCATACGGAAACTCGTGTGGTACAAAGGGATTTCATTTTTTCAAACTTATTTGAACTCCTGACTTTTTGTGTGTTCAAAATGCACCATTCAAAGCAACATCATCATTTTTCAATCCTTTCTGACTTCATTTGTTATTTTTCATGCA
>NW_025313224.1:0-531 GCF_018294505.1 Triticum aestivum
TCATCATTTCGCCCGCATAGCATGTGCAAAAGAGTAGAGAGGGTCACGGCGAAAACTGGACGCACCTCGTGTACAAACTGGACAATCTCTTTCGGAGTATCAGGGTTTCGGACGAGAACTCATCTGTTACACGGGCACTTCAATGTTTTTTATACTTATTTGAACTCCAGGCTATTTTTGCGTTCAGTATGCATCATTCAAAGCGACGTCATCAATTTCCAACACGTTCTGACATCATTTGCTGTTTTTCAGTCATTTACCGATTTGTTTAGGGAGCTAAACGATGGTGAAATTGAAAATCACTACAAAATGAACTCTGAAAATGTTGGAACTTGGCATGGTATCATCATTTCGTTCGCATAGCATGTGCAAAAGAGTAGAGAGGGTCACGGCAAAAACTGGACGCACCTCGTGTACAAACTGGAGAATCTCTTTCGGAGTATCAGGGTTTCGGACGAGAACTCATCTGTTACACGGGCACTTCAATGTTTTTAAAACTTATTTGAACTCCAGCCTATTTTTGCGTTCAGT
>NW_025313225.1:0-531 GCF_018294505.1 Triticum aestivum
ATCATTTAGCTCTCTAAACAAATCGATAAATGACTGAAAAAAAGCAAATGATGTCAGAACGTGTTGGAAATTGATGATGTCGCTTTGAATGATGCATACTGAACGCAAAAATAGGCTGGAGTTCAAATAAGTGTAAAAAACATTGAAGTGCCCGTGTAACAGATGAGTTCTCGTCCGAAACCCTGATACTCCGAAAGAGGTTCTCCAGTTTGTACACGAGGTGCGTCCAGTTTTCGCCGTGACCCTCTCTACTCTTTTGCACATGCTATGTGGGTGAAACGATGATACCATGCCAAGTTCCAACATTTTCAGAGTTCATTTTGTAGTGATTTTTAATTTCACCGTCATTTAGCTCTCTAAACAAATCGGTAAATGACTAAAAACAGCAAATGATGTCAGAACATGTTGGAAATTGATGACGTCGCTTTGAATGACGCATACTGAACAAAAAAATAGGCTAGAGTTCAAATAAGTTTAAAAAACATTGAAGTGCCGTGTATCAGATGAGTTCTCGTCCGAAACCCTGATACT
>NW_025313226.1:0-531 GCF_018294505.1 Triticum aestivum
AGTTCCAACATTTTCAGAGTTCATTTTTTAGTGATTTTCAATTTCACCGTCATTTAGCTCTCTTAACAAATCGGTAAATGACTGAAAAACAGCAAATGATGTCAGAACGTTGGAAAGTGATGCCGTCGCTTTGAATGATGCATACTGAATGAAAAATAGTCTGGAGTTCAAATAAGTTTAGAAAACATTGAAGTGCCCCTGTCACAGGTGAGTTCTCGTCCGAAACCCTGATACTCCGAAAGAGATTGTCAAGTTTGTACACGAGGTGCGTCCAGTTTTCGCCGTAACCCTCTCTACTCTTTTGCACATGCTATGCAGGCGAAATGATGATACCGTGCCAAGTTCCAACATTTTCAGAGTTCATTGTGTAGTGATTTTCAATTTCACCGTCATTTAGCTCTCTAAACAAGTCGGTAAATGACTGAAAAACAGCAAATGATGTCAGGACGTGTTGGAAATTGATGACGTCGCTTTGAATGATGCATACTGAATGTAGAAATAGGCTGGAGTTCAAATAAGTTTAAAAAACAT
>NW_025313227.1:0-531 GCF_018294505.1 Triticum aestivum
CGAGCAGAAGGACTTAAACCCTGGTGGGATGGGATACCACTGCCCACCTAACCATCCAACCACAGGTTGGTTCGCAATGCTTTGCTCATTATAAGTAGTACTTCCGGCTTGTCTTTGGCTATAAATGATATTGGGCCACCTTGCTGCACTCCTGTTACTATTGTTACTTGTTACGCATTACCTTGCTACAAAACTATTTATTATCAGTACTTACACCACATGTAGAGAATACCTTGCTAAAAACCGCTTGTCATTTTCTTTTGCTCCTCGTTGGGTTCGACACTCTTACATATCGAAAGGATTACGATTGATCATCTATACTTGTGGGTCATCAGTCTTCGCTAGGAAGAGCTCTTCCCGGCAGCATTATGCATTCGAGACCAAGGCCAACAAGCACCTCCTAGCGGCCTAAGAACATGCACGGGTCACCGGCGAAAGCGTGTACGGGCTGCCATGGTGGGTGGCGTCCAGTGGATCATAGCTTGTGAGAATGATATGAAGAATGAAGAATGTATTGGGGCATAAAGCACG
>NW_025313228.1:0-531 GCF_018294505.1 Triticum aestivum
CTTGGTGGCATGACATTACATCAAGCAAGGCTTCATATTTTTCTGATCATTTTTTAATTTTCTGGAATTAAAATGCCATGGCACTCCATGCATGTGTCCATGCCGTGAGACCAATATGTTTGAAAATTCATTGTAATTTACTGCACACGGAATTAACTCGCACACAAGTACACAAATATGATTTTTCAAACCGTTATGGTTAGCTGTTGCATGTAGATGTAGTTCAAAGTTGAATTAAGGTCATTAAATGGCTAGAAAATCACTTAAATGTCTTCAAAAGGTCAAATGACCCCTAAATTTTCCAAATTTTCACATGAGTTGTATTAGTGCACGTTACACGTAGAAACAAATTGAAGGCCGTAAGAGGAAGCTATCTCCCGTTCGTCATCAAACATGCATTGTTCCCTCTCGGAACCACGAGCCTTCTTGTGAGTTGCTCCGGTTTGTGAGGGGTGTGTGTCCAAACTTTCATCAAACAGGACATTTTTTTTACCACATAAGCTTGGTGGCATGACATTACATCAAGCAAGG
>NW_025313229.1:0-531 GCF_018294505.1 Triticum aestivum
CGTGAATGTACTGAGCTGTATACATTAAAACTCATGAATGTAGTGAGCAAGCAGCCAGAGAAGAATCGCTTTGCTTCGCTACGTACATTAAAACTTGTCATAGGCCATGAGGTATTATTCCGTATGCGCTAAGCTGTATACATTAAAACTCCTTGTTTAACACGTATACTTTAAAACTCACGCGCCGTAGGATACTACAGGATTCAAAAAAGAAAGAATAACTATGTACTCTGTATTATTTAGTAAGTATTCGTTTGCACGTTGTTGAATCGATCGGGGCGTGAGAACATAATGTCCATGTATTTTTTTCTAAAGCTCCATGTATATTTGTTTGACGCACAAAAGGTAGCATTCCTAACAAAGTAGTTAGGAAATAATTTATCTATTTCCCGGGCACATTTAATACAACACAAAAAATATAGATACACGCGTAAGATCACGATTGAAAAGATGTCAGGAACCCCGCGTTCCCCTGCCTGGCGAAAAGGGGGATGTCTAGATCACGCCGCCGCATTCTCTCAACCCCCCTAC
>NW_025313230.1:0-531 GCF_018294505.1 Triticum aestivum
CAACTAGGACTCCCCTTGGGAGGGGGCGCGCCACTTCCTGGCTGCTGCCCTCTCTCTCCCCTCAAGGCCCACCAAGGGCCAATACTTCCCCGGGGGGTTCCGGTAACCCTCCGGCACTCCGGTTTAATCCGAAACTTCTCCGGAACACTTCCGGTGTCCGAATATAGTCGTCCAATATATCAATCTTTACGTCTCGACCATTTCGAGACTCCTCGTCATGTCCGTGATCACATCCGGGACTCGGAACAACCTTCGGTACATCAAATCACATAAACTCATAATATAACTGTCATCGTAACTTTAAGCGTGCGGACCCTTTGGGTTCGAGAACTATGTAGACATGACGGAGACACCTCTCCGGTCAATAACCAATAGCGGGACCTGGATGCCCATATTGGCTCCCACATATTCTACGAAGATCTTTATCGGTCAGACCGCATAACAACATACGTTGTTCCCTTTGTCATCGGTATGTTACTTGCCCGAGATTCGATCGTCGGTATCTCGATACCTAGTTCAATCTCATTACCG
>NW_025313231.1:0-531 GCF_018294505.1 Triticum aestivum
GCAAAAACTGGATGCACTTCGTGTACAAAACGGACAATCCCTTTCAAAGTATCAGGATTTCATCCGGAAACTCGTCTGTTACAAAGGGATTTCATTTTTTAAACCTTATTTGAACTCCTGACTTTTTGTGTGTTCAAAATGCACCATTCAAAGCCACATCATCATTTTTCAATCCTTTCTGACTTCATTTGTTATATTTCATGCATTTACTAATTATTTTGAGCTATAAGACCCTAAAATTGAAAAGCATTTCAAATGAACCCTGAAAAGGCTCAAAGTTGGCATGATATCATCATTTCATCCACATAGCATGTGCAAGAAAGTTGAGAGGGTTACAGCTAAAACTGGATGCACTTCGTGTACAAAACGGACAATCCCTTTCAAAGTATCAGGATTTCATCCGGAAACTCGTCTGTTACAAAGGGATTTCATTTTTTAAACCTTATTTGAACTCCTGACTTTTTGTGTGTTCAAAATGCACCATTCAAAGCCACATCATCATTTTTCAATCCTTTCTGACTTCATTTGTTA
>NW_025313232.1:0-531 GCF_018294505.1 Triticum aestivum
CAAAACCGCGAGTGCTGATGACCGACACGTAGACGCACCACGGGGTTCGTCAATCGTTGAAATCACTCCAGGAGCCCAAAATAGTGAGTAATAGTCCAAGAAGCAGGCCAGAATCGGCCAAAACTGTGAGTGTGGATGACCGACACGTAAACGTACCTTGGGGTTCAACAACTATGGAAATTGCTTCGGGAACCCAAAACAGCGAGTAATAGTCCATGAAACGGGCAAGAATTGGCCAAAACCGCGAGTGCTAAAGACCGACACGTAAACGCACCACGGGGTTCGTCAATCGTTGAAATCAGTCTTGGACCCCAAAACAGTGACTTATACTCCAAGAAGCGGGCCAGAATCGGCCAAAACTGTGAGTGTTGATGACCGACATGTAAACGTCAACAACTATGGAAATCACTCCGGGACCCCAAAAAGGTGAGTAATAGCCCATGAAACGGGCCAGAATCGGCCAAAACCACGAGTGCTGGCGACTGACACGTAAAGGCACCACGGGGTTCGTCAATCGTTGAAATCACTCTG
>NW_025313233.1:0-531 GCF_018294505.1 Triticum aestivum
GCATTTCAAATGAACTCTGAAAAGGTTGAAAGTTGGCATGATATCATCATTTCATCCACATAGCATGTGCAAGAAAGTTGAGAGGGTTACGGCAAAAACTGGATGCACTTCGTGTACAAAACGAACAATCTCTTTCAAAGTATCAGGATTTCATCCGGAAACTCGTCTGTTACAAAGGGATTTCATTTTTTAAAACTTATTTGAACTCCTGACTTTTTGTGTGCTCAAAATGCACCATTCAAAGCCACATCATCATTTTTCAATTCTTTCTGACTTACCTTGTTATATTTCATGCATTTACTAATTATTTTGAGCTATAAGACCCTAAAATTGAAAAGCATTTCAAATGAACTTTGAAAAGGTTGAAAGTTGGCATGATATCATCATTTCATCCACATAGCATGTGCAAGAAAGTTGAGAGGGTTACGGCAAAAACTGGATGCACTTCGTGTACAAAACGGACAATCTCTTTCAAAGTATCAGGATTTCATCCGGAAACTCGTCTGTTACAAAGGGATTTCATTTTTAAAA
>NW_025313234.1:0-531 GCF_018294505.1 Triticum aestivum
GCACTGTTTGAAAAAACCCCGTCCGGCGCCTTATATGAAGTCTCTTCCGAGTGGCTGACTGGTGGGCCCGGGCGATCCTGTCAAATCCCGCAACAGTCGCGCGCGTGATACGTGGCGAAAAAGGTGGCGCAGAAATCGAGGCATCCCTACCTTATCCCATCCGAGTACTGCGGCTTCCTCCGCCTCGCGCGCTTCCCAAAATTCAGATCCCGCTAAATCCGCTAACAGCAGAGCAACTTGTCAGACTGAAGATTTCCTCTGATCTGTCGCTCGGAGATTTCCAAGTATAGAAAAGTCACTCGACCGATATCAAGAATGGATCAAGGCGACTGAAAAAGAAGTTGATGCCACCACCTACGGTCATTTGATCCAGAACAAGACATACTCATAGCATAAAAAGAGGGGTCGGAAGAATTCTCAACTCCTTCCTCACGCAAACCTCGATCCATTCAGGGGCTAATGATGAAGCCATGTACCTAGGGTAGGGTCATGGACCTGTCCAAAATACTCTTCCCAAGGACATCTCTAGAA
>NW_025313235.1:0-531 GCF_018294505.1 Triticum aestivum
GCAACAAACTGACAAAATTTTACCTTCCGTGGAACAAGAGAACATGAACGATCGTCGCAGTAAGCGATGCGAAGCTGACACCGTATGTGATTGCCAATAGAGTGCTGAGATATAGTGGCCCATTTCTCTCGTAGGCCTCCGTGTCGAAATGGAAATGGTCGTCCACGATGGCTGAGATGTTGTACTTCTGCCCGGTCGAGGTGAAGAGATCGGCAGAGAAGATAGAGAAGGTCCGTGCCTTGTAGAAGTTAAACCAGTACCCGATAGGGGTGATTACGTACATGATGATGAAGAAGCCTGCGGCGACATTCACGGTAGCGAACCAGGGGCTGACGAGAGGGCTCCCAAGGTAGGAGGAGATGGACGCCCAGTCGAGGCCGATCGCGCCAATGCCGAGCCCGTGGAGGCCTGAGCCGAGCTGATGTGCAAGCACGGAGTGGGGGAAGACCCAGCAGATCCAGGAGAGGGAGGTGAGCATCTGGAAAAGATAGCCCGGGAAGACATAGTACGCGAAGCTGCAGACGAATGCCA
>NW_025313236.1:0-531 GCF_018294505.1 Triticum aestivum
GAGGTCCGCAACGAAGGCGGCGCCTCCTCCTCTAGGATCTCGGCGCCGGCGAAGGGATCGGTGGCGCCTGGGGCTTCGTTCCGGTCGTGGTAGCGGATAGATCGAGGGCGTGAGATTCTTTTTCGTGCGAGGGGGCCTCGCTGGCTCGCTCCAGGGTCGTGCAAGGGGCCTCGCTCGTCCGATTTGTCCAGTTTATTTTTGTTCGACGGGGCCGCGGTCGTCGTCCAAATTTTTTCGTGCGAGGGGGCACGAGGGATCTCTACTTCCTAAGGGCATCTCCACCCGTTCGGCCCCTCAAGGCGCCTAAATAGAGCGGCCTGGAGGCGTGCCGGCGCTAGTTCGGCTTCTGGGGGCGACCTAGCTCCCAGTCACGCTCTCACGCGCCGGCCCCAGGATGCGGGAAATTTATATTTGGTCGTTCCCGCTCTCAAAAGACGCCGCAAATCCGGCGATCGGACGTAGTCTGGCGTTACAAAAAACAGAGCGTCGCCGCTGCAAGTTCACGTGCGCAACGATTCACTCGGCGGGGTC
>NW_025313237.1:0-531 GCF_018294505.1 Triticum aestivum
GTGCGCACCGCTACAGGGGCGCGTCACCGCCCGACCACCTCGCCGGCAACGCCGCGGGTGGATAAGGGCCCCTCCCCTCGACGCCTCGACCTCCTCCCCACCTACCTCCACCCACTCCCCTGCTCGCCCTCTTCGCTCTCTCCCTCACTCTCCAGATCCCCTCCCCACCTCAACCGAGCGCCGCCGTCGCCATGGCTGTGCCATAGCCGCGGCCACCGCCTATCCCGCGCCTCGCCAGAAGGTCCAGGGGGCTCGCCGTCGACGCCTCCTTCGACTACCTCACCGGAACGAGGCGGGGAAGCCCCATCAGCGTCGCCATCGTCCTGTCTTCCCCAACGGTCCCCGCCACCACTCGTCGGCGATTCGTCGCCCCCAGCACCGGCGCGACCTCCCTCGAGCCCCCTGCCACCCCCCTACAGCTCCCGGTGAGCCACCACGTCGCTCCCCTCGCTCCCCCGCACGGATCCATCACCGTAGCCTCCGCGCCATTTTTGCCCGAACGGAGCTCCGCCACCGTGGCTGCTGCTATCG
>NW_025313239.1:0-531 GCF_018294505.1 Triticum aestivum
AAAAGCATTTCAAATGAACTCTGAAAAGGTTGAAAGTTGGCATGATATCATCATTTCATCCACATAGCATGTGCAAGAAAGTTGAGAGGGTTACGGCAAAAACTGGATGCACTTCGTGTACAAAACGGACAATCTCTTTCAAAGTATCAGGATTTCATCCGGAAACTCGTGTGTTACAAAGGGATTTCATTTTTTAAACCTGATTTGAACTCCTGACTTTTTGTGTGTTCAAAATGCACCATTCAAAGCCACATCATCAATTTCAATTTTTTCTGACTTCATTTGTTATTTTTCATGCATTTACTAATTATTTTGAGCTATAAGACCCTAAAATTGAAAAGCATTTCAAATGAACTCTGAAAAGGTTGAAAGTTGGCATGATATCATCATTTCATCCACATAGCATGTGCAAGAAAGTTGAGAGGGTTACGGCAAAAACTGGATGCACTTCGTGTACAAAACAGACAATCTCTTTCAAAGTATCTGGATTTCATCCGGAAACTCGTGTGTTACAAAGGGATTTCATTTTTT
>NW_025313240.1:0-531 GCF_018294505.1 Triticum aestivum
TCTTCTTCTTCTTCTTCTTCTTCTTCTTCTTCTTCTTCTTCTTCTTCTTCTTCTTCTTCTTCTTCTTCTTCTTCTTCTTCTTCTTCTTCTTCTTCTTCTTCTTCTTCTTCTTCTTCTTCTTCTTCTTCTTCTTCTTCTTCTTCTTCTTCTTCTTCTTCTTCTTCTTCTTCTTCTTCTTCTTCTTCTTCTTCTTCTTCTTCTTCTTCTTCGTCGTCGTCGTCGTCGTCTTCGTCGTCGTCTTCTTCGCCGTCTTCTTCTTCGTCTTCCTCTTCTTCTTCCCCTTCTTCTACCTCTTCATCTTCCTCTTCATCTTCCTCTTCTTCTTCCTCTTCCTCTTCCTCTTCTTCTTCTTCTTCTTCTTCTTCTTCTTCTTCTTCTTCTTCTTCTTCTTCTTCTTCTTCTTCTTCTTCTTCTTCTTCTTCTTCTTCTTCTTCTTCTTCTTCTTCTTCTTCTTCTTCTTCTTCTTCTTCTTCTTCTTCTTCTTCTTCTTCTTCTTCTTCTTCTTCTTCTTCTTCTTCTTCTTCTTCTTCT
>NW_025313241.1:0-531 GCF_018294505.1 Triticum aestivum
CATATCAATCCCTTCGGAGTGGTGATCATTAGAGATGGACAGATAAATGAAACTGAATTGATAAAAGCCTTGAATGATATGTTTGATTGGGGATGGCAATGGAGAGTAAAGGAATATGGAAAAACTTGCTATATGATGAAATTCCCTAACAAAGCAAAATTGGTGGAATTGGCAAAGTTTAATGACTTCAACTTGTTGGAAACTTGTGTCATCATAAAAGTTCAACCCTGATCACTTGATTACTTGGCAATTGGGAAGATGCATACTGTCTGGGTAAGATTTGCGGAAGTGCCAGATTGCTTTAGGCATTTTCTTGGTATGTGTGAAGTGGCTGCTGCTGTGGGACCTGTCCTGGAGATTGATATGGACACTATCAACGAAGAGAAGGTAAGAGTGAAATGTGGTGTGAGGGATGTGGGCAGGATCCCTTCCCAGGTAGAAATCACTTCCCCGGATCCCTTCCCAATAGTGCGCTATGTGTGTGCGCGCGCGCGTGTGCATGCGTGCGCGCGTGTGTGTGTGTGGGGGGGG
>NW_025313242.1:0-531 GCF_018294505.1 Triticum aestivum
CCACGGGATCTAGCCCTTTGACGTTGCACGGACGGGCTTTGACCAGTGGACTTCTCCACCCGGTTGTGTTAGGTCAGCCCATTGGAACACTTCGGAGCAACATCCGGGCCAGAGCCACAGCAAGATCCCCTCCGTGTAGACCCGACGTGTCCGTTTCCCCCTCCAGGTGCCGGCGGCGGCGCCGTCCGTGAGGGCGGGCACACCCCGGAGACGCGTGCCGAGCGTTTGCACCCGCCACAACACTTCCAGACTTGTGAGAGGCCGCCTATGCAATATTTGGTGGCATGCTAGCCCCCGGAGGCCGCCGGCCACAGTCGTAGACACGCGAAGAGCGATCCGCGTAGAGGGAATTGTTCGGATACTTCTCCATCACGAACAATTATGAAAAATTACCATCAGTCCTACAACACATGTGCCCACGTCGTGTAAAAAACTCATGATTTTATCGCGCTCCGAGTATTTAATAATATTCACGCCGCATCGTTACCGCAGAACGTCTACTACCGTGTCATCGCCGTCCGTGAGGGGGGG
>NW_025313243.1:0-531 GCF_018294505.1 Triticum aestivum
TGTGATTTTGGTTTAACCGTCTGGAGTTTTAGTTATGTCGATCGCAAGTATGAGCAAGGTCTCTGCTGGGTGTCCTACCTTCGATGGGACGGACTACCCTTACTGGAAGAATAAGATGCGAATGTATCTTGAAGCAATTGATAACGATCTCTGGTATGTTGTGGAAAATGGTGTTACCTCAGTCACACCTTCTCTGAATGCTGCTGATGTGAAGAGATTCAAGCAACTCGACTCTCAAGCGAATAATATCATATATGGCCATCTGAGCAAAGGACAGTATGGCAGAGTGAGTGCTTTGGAGACAGCAAAGCTTATCTGGGACAGGTTGTCCAAAGTGAATGAAGGAGTCTCAACTCAGCGTGACTCTCGAGTTGATGTTCTTCGCAATCTCTTCAACCGCTTCAAAAGACTCGACAATGAAAATGTTTAACAAACCTTCGATCGCCTCACTGACATCTCAAATGAGCTTCAAGCACTTGGTGCCACTGACATCACCAACCATGAGGTGGTGAAGAAATTGCTGAGATCGCT
>NW_025313244.1:0-531 GCF_018294505.1 Triticum aestivum
GTATCAGGATTTCATACGGAAACTCGTTTGTTACAAACGGATTTCATTTTTTAAAACTTCTTTGAAATCCTGATTTTTTGTGTGTTCGAAATGCACCATTCAAAGCCACATCATCATTTACAATCCTTTCTGACTTCATTTGTTATTTTTCATGCATTATCTAATTATTTTGAGCTATAAGACCCTAAAATTGAAAAGCATTTCAAATGAACTCTGAAAAGGTTGAAACTTGGCATGGTATCATCATTTCATCCACATAGCATGTGCAAGAAAGTTGAGTGGGTTACGACAAAAACTGGATGCACTTCGTGTACAAAACAGACAATCTCTTTCAAAGTATCAGGATTTCATACGGAAACTCGTCTGTTACAAAGGGATTTCATTTTTTCAAACTTATTTGAACTCCTGACTTTTTGTCTGTCCAAAATGCACCATTCAAAGCTACATTATCATTTTTCAATCCTTTCTGACTTCATTTGTTATTTTTCATGCATTTACTACTTATTTTGAGCTATAAGACCCTAAAATTGA
>NW_025313245.1:0-531 GCF_018294505.1 Triticum aestivum
GTTATTTAAACTTATTTGAACTCCAGCCTATTTTTGCGTTCAGTATGCATCTTTCAAAGCGACGTCATCAATTTCCAACACGTTCTGACATCATTTGCTGTTTTTCAGTCATTTACCGATTTGTTTAAAGAGCTAAATGACGGTGAAATTGAAAATCACTACAAAATGAACTCTTAAAATGTTGGAACTTGGCATGGTATCATCATTTCGCCCGCATAGCATGTGCAAAAGAGTAGAGAGGGTCACGGCGAAAACTGGACGCACCTCGTGTACAAACTAGACAATCTCTTTCGGAGTATCTGGGTTTCGGACGAGAACTCATCTGTTACACGGGAACTTCAATGTTTTTTAAAATTATTTGAACTCCAGCCTATTTTTGCGTTCAGTATGCATCATTCAAAGCGACGTCATCAATTTCGAACACGTTCTGACATCATTTGCTGTTTTATCATTTACCGATTTGTTTAGAGAGCAAAATGACGGTGAAATTGAAAATCACTACAAAATGAACTCTGAAAATGTTGGAACTTG
>NW_025313246.1:0-531 GCF_018294505.1 Triticum aestivum
CTATGTGGATGAAATGATGATACCATGCCAACTTTCAACCTTTTTAGAGTTCATTTGAAATGCTTTTACGTTTTAGGGTCTTATAGCTCAAAATAATTAGTAAATGCATGAAAAATAACAAATGAAGTTAGAAATGATTGAAAAATGATGATGTGGCTTTGAATGTTGTATTTTGAACACACAAAAAGTCAGGAGTTCAAATAAGTTTTAAAAAATGAAATCCCTTTGTAACAGACGAGTTTCCGTATGAAATCCTGATACTTTGAAAGAGATTGTCCGTTTTGTACAGGAAGTGAATCCAGTTTTTGCCGTAACCCTCTCAACTTTCTTGCACATGCTATGTGGATGAAAGGTTGATACCATGCCAACTTTCAACCTTTTAAGAGTTCATTTGAAATGCTTTTCAATTTTAGGGTCTTATAGCTCAAAATAATTAGTAAATGCATGAAAAATAACAAATGAAGTCAGAAAGGATTGAAAAATGATGATGTGGCTTCGAATGGTGCATTTTGAACAGACAAAAAGTCAGGA
>NW_025313247.1:0-531 GCF_018294505.1 Triticum aestivum
TACACGATTAATGAACCCTGGGGTGCGTTTATGTTTCGGTCATCAACACTCGCTATTTTGGCAGATTCTGAGCCGTTTCGTGGACTATTACTCACCATTTTTGGGCCCCAAACAAATTTCCATAGTTGTTGAACGCCAAGGCGCGCTTACGTGTAGGTCATCAACACTCACAGATTTTGCTGATTCTGGCACGTTTCGTGGACTATTACTCACTATTTTGGGGTCTCGGAGAGGTTTCCACGATTAACGAACCCTGGGGTGCCTTTACGATACGGTCATCAGCACTCGCGGTTTTGGCCGATTCTGACCCGTTTCATGGACTATTACTCACCGTTTTGGGGCCCCAAACCGGTTTCATAGTTGTTGAATCCCAAGGTGCGCTTACGTGTCGGTCATCAACACTCATAGTTTTGGCCGATTCTGGCACGTTTCGTGGACTATTACTCACTGCTTTGGGGTCCTGGAGTGATTTCCAAGATTAACGAACCCTGGGGTGCGTTTATGTTTTGGTCATCAACACTCATGGTTTTG
>NW_025313248.1:0-530 GCF_018294505.1 Triticum aestivum
CGTCGACCCCCTCTCGACCCTCGACCCCTCGGCGATCCTCGACGACCCTCGTTCCCGAAAAAAAGAGAGGAAGAATAAGAAAAAAAAGAGGAGAAGAAAGAATAGAGGAGAAGAACTCCTATATTCTTTCTTCTCCTCTCTTTTTTTTTCTTTTTCCTCTTCTTTTTTTATCCTCTTCTTCCTCTCATGTTCGGCGACCCTCGACGACCCTCGTTCCTGATAAAAAAAGAGGAAGAAGAAGAAAAAAAGAGGAGAAGAAAGAATAGAGGAGAAAGAATAGAGGAGAATATCTCCTCTATTCTTTCTTCTCCTCTTTTTTTTCTTCTTCCTTTTCTTTTTTTATCCTTTTCTTCCTCTCATGTTCGACGACCCGCTCTCGACCCCCTCTCGACCGTCGACCCCCTCTCGACCCTCATATATAAAACATTTTCTTCCTTCTTCTTCCTTCTATTCCTTCTTCCTAAATATATAAAACTTTTTTTAAAATGAAACTAACCTAAAATGTACTAAATCAGTGAACATATATAGAT
>NW_025313249.1:0-530 GCF_018294505.1 Triticum aestivum
AACTCATCTGTTACACGGACACTTCAATGTTTTTTAAACTTATTTGAACTCCGGACTTATTTGTGTTAGGATGCAGCATTCAAAGCGACATCATCAATTTCCAACATGTTCTAATATCATTTGTTGTTTTTCGCTCTTTTACCTAATTGTTTAGAGAGCTAAATGACCGTGAAATTGAAAATCACTACGAAATGAATTCTGAAAATGTTGAAACTTGGCATGGTATCATCATTTCACCCGCATAGCATGTGCGAAAGAGTAGAGAGGGTCACGGCAAAAACTGGACGCACTTCATGTACAAATTGGACAAACTCATTCGGAGTATCAGGGTTTTGGACGAGAACTCATCTGTTACACGGGCACTTCAATGTTTTTCAAACTTATTTGAACTTCGGACTACTTTTGTGTTCAGTATGCAGCATTCAAAGCGACGTCATCAATTTCCAACATGTTCTAACATCATTTGTAGTTTTTTGGTCATTTACCTAATTGTTTAGAGAGCTAAATGACCGTGAAATTGAAAATCACTA
>NW_025313250.1:0-530 GCF_018294505.1 Triticum aestivum
TCAGTCATTTACCGATTTGTTTAGAGAGCTAAATGACGGTGAAATTGAAAATCACTACAAAATGAACTCTGAAAATGTTGGAACTTGGCACGGTATCATCATTTCGCCCGCATAGCATGTGCAAAAGAGTAGAGAGGGTCACGGCGAAAACTGGACGCACCTCGTGTACAAACTGGACAATCTCTTTCGGAGTATCAGGGTTTCGGACGAGAACTCATCTGTTACACGGGCACTTCAATGTTTTTTATACTTATTTGAACTCCAGCCTATTTTTGCGTTCAGTATGCATCATTCAAAGCGACGTCATCAATTCCCAAAACGTTCTGACATCATTTGCTATTTTTCAGTCATTTACCGATTTGTTTAGAGAGCTAAATGACGGTGAAATTCAAAATCACTACAAAATGAACTCTGAAAATGTTGGAACTTGGCATGGTATCATCATTTCGCCCGCATAGCATGTGCAAAAGAGTAGAGAGGGTCACGGCGAAAACTGGACGCACCTCGTGTACAAACTGGACAATCTCTTT
>NW_025313251.1:0-530 GCF_018294505.1 Triticum aestivum
TTTTGTAGTGATTTTCAATTTCACGGTCATTTAGCTCTCTAAACAATTAGGTAAATGACTGAAAAACAACAAATGATGTCAGAACATGTTGGAAATTGATGAGGTCACTTTGAATGTTGCATACTGAACACAAAAGAAGTCCGTAGTTCAAATAAGTTTCAAAAACATTGAAGTGCCCGTGTAACAGATGAGTTCTCGTCCGAAACCCTGATATTCCGAAAGAGATTGTCCAGTTTGTACATGAAGTGCGTCCAATTTTTGCCGTGACCCTCTCTACTCTTTCGCACATGCTATGCAGGTGAAATGATGATACCATGCCAAGTTTCAACATTTTCAAAGTTCATTTTGTAGTCATTTTCAGTTTCACGGTCATTTAGCTCTCTAAGCAATTCGGTAAATGACTGGAAAAACAACAAATGATGTCAGAACATGTTGGAAATTGATGACGTCGCTTTGAATGCTGCATACTGAACACAAAAGAAGTCCGGAGTTCAAATAAGTTTAAAAAACATTGAAGTGCCCGTGTAACA
>NW_025313252.1:0-530 GCF_018294505.1 Triticum aestivum
GAAGAGGCGACACGCGTGTCCGGGGTGTGCCCCCCCTCACGGACGGCGCCGCCGCCGGCACCTGGAGGGGTGAAACGGACGCGTCGGGTCTACATGGAGGGGATCTTGCTGTGGGTCTGGCCCGGATGTTGCTCCAAAGTGTTCCTATGGGCTGACCTAACATAACCGGGTGGAGAGGCCCACTGGTCAAATCCCGTCCGTGCAAAGTCAAAGGGCTAGATCCCGTGGTCAAACGCTACAGGGTTAGGCGGGACGGGGGCCCTGGGGGTAGCAATGCCACCGGAGCGTCGCATCGGGCCCTCGTACATGCGGGGTGGTGCGGTGGCATGTCCGAAGAGGCGGCACGCGTCTCCGGGGTGTGGCCCCCCTCACGGACGGCGATGACACGGTAGTAGACGTTCTGCGGAAACGATGCGGCGTGAATATTATTAAATACTCGTAGCGCGATAAAATCATGAGTTTTTTACATGACGTGGGCACATGTGCTATAGGACCGATGGTAATTTTTCATAATTTTTCGTGATGGAGAA
>NW_025313253.1:0-530 GCF_018294505.1 Triticum aestivum
TGTGGCTTTGAATGGTGCATTTTGAACACACAAAAAGTCAGGAGTTCAAATAAGTTTTAAAAAATGAAATCCCTTTGTAACAGACGAGTTTCCGGATGAAATCCTGATACTTTCAAAGAGATTGTCCGTTTTGTACACGAAGTGCATCCAGTTTTTGCCGTAACACTCTCAACTTTCTTGCACATGCTATGTGGATGAAATGATGATATCATGCCAACTTTCAACCTTTTCAGAGTTCATTTGAAATGCTTTTCAATTTTTGGGTCTTATAGCTCAAAATAATTAGTAAATGCATGAAACATAACAAATCAAGTAAGAAAGGATTGAAAAATGATGATGTGGCTTTGAATGGTGCATTTTGAACACACAAAAAGTCAGGAGTTCAAATAAGTTTTAAAAAATGAAATCCCTTTGTAACAGACGAGTTTCCGGATGAAATCCTGATACTTTGAAAGAGATTGTCCGTTTTGTACACGAAGTGCATCCAGTTTTTTGCCGTAACCCTCTCAACTTTCTTGCACATGCTATGT
>NW_025313254.1:0-530 GCF_018294505.1 Triticum aestivum
TCATTCTTTGAAGCTCGACCATGAACTCCATAAGATATCCAAGGTGTGTGCCGACTGCCGAGTTGAATGTGGATGGACAGCCGAGCATCTGATCGCCATCACCATGTGAACATGCTCTCCGTTTTGGATGGAAAGTAGATGATTTTGCTAGGTACTTTAGGCCAACTTTTCTAGTGGTTGAGGATCCTAAAATATATGCATTATTGATGCATAACCGTTTGTACCTTCATTATAAAGACACGCACATCATCTATCTCACATGGAATTAACAAAACTGGAATGATCAAACCAAAAAAACAAGTTTTAAAAGCAACCACATGAAAGTACATATGAACATGCAAACCAAACACATTGCAACAAAAAACAAACATACAATTAAACTTACACGAACCTGAATAACTCTTGGAGAACACAACAACTAACATAAACAACCAGCCAGTTATCCAATAATCCAAATAATCAACACAAGGCTCTTTCTATCTACACATATAGAACTTCTATGTAGCGTCTAAATAATGTGTGTGTTTTTT
>NW_025313255.1:0-530 GCF_018294505.1 Triticum aestivum
GGAAGATCAACTCCCACTCGATTCAAGTGATTGTTGTACTCAGACAATCTGAGCACAAGCTCAAGATTGAGCTTTTCTCCCTTAGTTTACAGGCTAAGAAAATCGTCAGAGGTCTTATACCTCTTGACGTGGGCACAAGCCTGAAATCCCAATTTCAGCCCTCGAAACATCTCATATGTTCTGTGACGTTTCGAAAACGTCTTTGGTGCCTCAACTCTAAACCTTTTAACTGAACTATCACGTAGTTATCAAAACGTGTATGTCCGATGTTCGCAACATCCATAGACGACATTTGGGGTTCAGCACACTAAGCGGTGCATTAAGGACATAAGCTTTCTACTGTCTGCATAATCGCTACTGTCAACTTTCAACTATATTTTCTCTAGGAACATATCTAAAACAGTAGAACTAAAGCGCGAGCTATGACATAATTTGCAAAGTGATTTTGACTATGTTCAGGATAATTAAGTTCATCTAATGAACTCCCACTCAGATAGACATCCCTCTAGTCATCTAAGTGATTACATGAT
>NW_025313256.1:0-530 GCF_018294505.1 Triticum aestivum
AAAATATGTTAATCCAAGCATTTCAAAAATGTTGGTCAACTATTTGGAAAATGCTGAATTGTGTATAGAAACAATGTTGACCATGTATTAAAAAGTGATAAAGTAACATTGAAAAAATATTAAAGGTCCATTAGAAAAATATTGTGATCATATACACACAATGTAGAATAAAAACAAAAGAAACAAAGAAACCAAAAAAATGGAACTAAAAAATAAAATGTAAAGTAAAAAAATGAAGAAAAAAAACAAAGAACAAAAAGTAGAAAGAATAAAAAAATGAAAGCAGAACAAAAGCGGAAGAAGAATAAATAAAAGAAACATAAGAAAACGAAAAAGCATTAAAACTAAATAAAGATATAAAAACAAAAATTGAGAATAAAATAGAAAAAGAACAAGAAAAGCCAAAAAGAAAGAAAAAACCAATAACACAGAAGAAAATGGAGGAACGAAAAAACCTAGAAAACCAGTGAAAAACCAGCTCTTTTTGCCACGCCCAGCTACATTCTCTCTCTCTCTCTCTCTCTCTCTCT
>NW_025313257.1:0-530 GCF_018294505.1 Triticum aestivum
GAGTTATATTTAAAAAGTTATAGCCAGTCAAAGTTCTGGTCAAATCTGTTATTTAAATTAAAACAGAAAAGAAAACGTTTCGGAGGGGAATACGCTTTCGGAGCGGGGAAAACATACTAGGCGGATTACGTCTTCACTTAATCCCACGTGGACAGGCACGGGGTCGCTGACAGTGGGTCCAGGGGGCCCACTAGTCACGTTTGACTAGTCTCTTTCCCTCTCCTTCCTCTGTCCCGAGCGGTGGCGAAGCTCCGGCGATTGTCGCCGGCGACTGGCGGCTCCTCGCGGGGCCCTGAGGGAGGGGATGGATCCGCCACTCCAGTGCGGTCCTCCCGGTGGTCGCAGGGTAGCTGGAGGTGGAGGGAGCTGCCGGCGGCGAGCTCCGCGGCGGAGGAAAGCTTCGGTGGCGAAGTGACATTGTGGCGGCGATGGTTCCCGATCAAAATCAAGTAGTGGGAAAGGTTCATGGGAGGATGAGGAAGTTCCTGGCGAAGAGAACAGAGAGGGGGAGGTACTGGAGGTGCCGGATT
>NW_025313258.1:0-530 GCF_018294505.1 Triticum aestivum
CCCCCCCCCTTGTCCGAAACCCAAGCACTAACAATGGAAGAACCAAGCAATGTCCACCGAAAGAGTGGCTGGAATTCGCTCCCCACAGAGGTAATCAAGCTCATTGTTTCGCGTGTGGACAATCTCAGTACGATGCCGCTCGCCGCGTGCTCGTCGGGGCTGTACCGTTTACTCAAAGCCCTCAGGCCAGAGCTTTTTAAGACAGCTCCTAGCTTGTTGATGCCGCCTGATCTTCAGAAACGACATGTCATGCAACATAACGATCGTAGGGTGGCGAGCATCAACCCCCTTGACTACGATCCGATCCCCGTCAGCCTCAACTAAATTAACGGTATGTACTGGGTCGGCATGAACACGTCTTGGATGGTACTCGTCGACGGTCGCCTCAGCTGGATGCTTGTGGAGGTCTACACCCGGTGATTGATCCCCCTTCCTTCGATTAACACTGCACTGCTTTGGCACCGCGGCCCAGAATACTCGGAATCTTACAGTAGCCAACATGATACCAAGTTTGATTTGCTCAAGGTTGT
>NW_025313259.1:0-530 GCF_018294505.1 Triticum aestivum
TAGGAGAGTCCAAATGAGGAGCGGTTTTCGCCCACACGATCGTGATCGAATGACCGAGAGCATGGAGGGGAGTTAGATGGGTTTTGGTCTACTTTGGAAGGGTTGTTGGGATGCAAAGAGAGAGGGGCTTTACGGTTACCTGGTTAACCGTTGGAGTACCAAACAAACTCCAAATGGCACGAAACTTGACAGGCGGTCTACCGGTGCTATACCTGGCAAACCTCGGTCCATTGCGAGAACGTTTAACACCCGCTTACAATGAGAGACAAAAGGGGGACGCCGTAGGACATAGGAGCGCCGGATTGCAAAACGGACAATGGGGAAAAGGCTCGGATGCATGAGACTAACACGTATGCAAAATGAAATGCACATGATGACATGATAAAATGCAACACGCAAGCACATGACATGGTAACGACGGCGAATAACTGGCAGACACCTGGCGCATTGGATCCGGGGCGTTACAACACTCCTCCACTAACAAGAGATCTCGTCCCGAGATCTTAGGACCGAGACGGAAGGAAAAAGGG
>NW_025313260.1:0-530 GCF_018294505.1 Triticum aestivum
TCTGTTGGTCCAAGACCTCATCCTAGCCCCTATGGTCCACAAGCTCCGCGAGATCGTTTGTTTCCGGATGATCATGTTGAGCTTCCAGGCTATGGAGGTGATTACTACGAGGACTACTACGGATCGGTCTGAGTTAGTGGTAGTATCACTAGTTCGTGTTAGCTGTGTTGTCTATCGTCCTGCATGACTCGTGGGATATGACCTAGTTTGTATCGCCTTCCGGAGGTGTGGAAAAATAATGTATAGGAGCTTGGGATGCCTCCGATGAGATGTAATCCTCTTTTCACCGTAATAGTACTTTGTTTGGTCTTGTACTAAACCCTGTATGGTGTGTATGGCGATGGAATAAAGAAGCAGTTTCTGTATCTACCATGTCATACGGATGATCATCTTGCATTTCGAGTTATTCCTTACATTTTGTATCCTATGTCGGAATTTTATCATCCTGACTAAATCATTGTCTTGTTTACCTAGGATGGTCAACACGCGCACTAACCCTGCTCCTCAAGAGCAGGCCGAAGGCAGTGAAG
>NW_025313261.1:0-530 GCF_018294505.1 Triticum aestivum
GAAATCCCTTTGTAACAGACGAGTTTCCGTATGAAATCCTGATACTTTGAAAGAGATTGTCCGTTTTGTACACGAAGTGCATCCAGTTTTTGCCGTAACCCTCTCAACTTTCTTGCAAATGCTATGTGGATGAAATGATGCTACCATGCCAACTTTCAACCTTTTAAAAGTTCATTTGAAATGCTTTTCAATTTTATGGTCTTATAGCTCAAAATAATTAGTAAATGCATGAAAAATAACAAATGAAGTGAGAAAGGATTGAAAAATGATGATGTGGCTTTGAATGGTGCATTTTGAACACACAAAAAGTCAGGAGTTTAAATAAGTTTTAAAAAATGAAGTCCCTTTGTAACAGACGAGTTTCCGTATGAAATCCTGCTACTTTGAAAGAGATTGTCCGTTTTGTACACGAAGTGCATCTAGTTATTACCGTAACCCTCTCAAATTTCTTGCACATGCTATGTGGATGAAATGATGATACCTTGCCAACTTTCAACCTTTGGAGAGTTCATTTGAAATGCTTTTCCATT
>NW_025313263.1:0-530 GCF_018294505.1 Triticum aestivum
GGAGCCATCCTAAAATTAAGCCTAAAAATTAATGAAACAACACAAGTAAAAAAACACGAATCGCGACAAAAATTCAAATACTAATCAACTTACATATAGCTAAAGTGAATAAGAAAAATGCATCTCGGTGTCATCCTCCTCGTATTCATGTCAAAAACATACGTTTGTGCCCGTCAACAAAACACACGCATAGAGATGCACGCACAAAAATCATGCGCTTACTCAATTTATCAAGCCTCGTATGTGGATTCACCAACCAAAAAGTATCAACTGATGCTTTGCCAGGCAATGAATGGTTAGTGAGAAAAAATTGACTGGCCCAAACTTTGATTTTAGGCGACTGACCAATAGCTAAAGAGTTAATAAATTATCCATGTTATGTCTTCCCAAATCTACAAGAAGATGTTAATGGTTCGAGCTGACTGTCAGAGAAGTAAACTTGCATAGAATATGTATGCAAGTTTCAGGTGTGATGTGCAAAAATGAATGGACCATAAGATGAATATCATGTATAATTGAAGGGCTTTATT
>NW_025313264.1:0-530 GCF_018294505.1 Triticum aestivum
AAACTGCCATAACTTCTGCATATGAGCTCCGAACTAATGATGATGATGATGTATGTATGTTCATATGCAAAAGTTAGGATCTTTTTCTGTTCATAGATTTTTCTGGGTGATATTATTGTAGAATATGCAAATGTTTGTATGTTCATATGCAAAGAATATGTCATTTTTTTATAGAATTTTTATGATTTTTTCCTGTTGTAATTTTGTTCATAGAATTTTTATTTTGTTCATACAATTTTTATTTTTTTTTCTATTGTAATTTTGTTCATAAAGTTTTAGAATGAAAAAAAAGAAGAAGAAAAAAAGGGAGGAGGAGAGGTTTCGTTTAGGTTTAGGATTATTTTAGTTCATATTTGAACATTCTCTGATTTTCTATTTGAACAAAATTAATTTTTTTTTCTAAATTTTCTATTTGAACATTTCTTAAAAAAACCCAAGCAATACTAGTTTATTTGAACATTCTCTGATTTAAGTTAGTGCATTAGATGTTAGGTTAGTGTGCATTTTAGGTTAGTTGAATTACATTTTTT
>NW_025313265.1:0-530 GCF_018294505.1 Triticum aestivum
AACACACAAAAAGTCAGGAGTTCAAATAAGTTTTAAAAAATGAAATCCCTTTGTAACAAAAGAGTTTCCGGATGAAATCCTGATACTTTGAAAGAGATTGTCCATTTTGTAAACGAAGTGGATCCAGTTTTTGCCGTAACCCTCTCAACTTTCTTGCACATGCTGTGTGGATGAAATGATGATATCATGCCAATTTTCAACCTTTTCAGAGTTCATTTGAAATGCATTTCAATTTTAGGGTCTTATAGCTCAAAATAATTAGTAAATGCATGAAAAATAACAAATGAAGTCAGAAAGGATTGAAAAATCATGATGTGGCTTTGAATGGTGCATTTTGAATACACAAAAAGTCAGGAGTTCAAATAAGTTTTAAAAAATGAAATCCCTTTGTAACAGACGAGTTTCCGGATGAAATCCTGATACTTTGAAAGAGATTGTCCGTTTTGTACACGAAGTGCATCCAGTTTTTGCCGTAACCCTCTCAACTTTCTTGCACATGCTATGTGGATGAAATGATGATATCATGCCAA
>NW_025313266.1:0-530 GCF_018294505.1 Triticum aestivum
GTGACACCACTGCCACCCTGTCTATCTTAGGGTAACGCGAGTCGAGGCGGACGTCATCGCGGTAGCGACGACGGACGCCAAGACGAGCATGTGAGACCACTGCCATCCTGTCTTAGCGTAACGCGAGTTGAGGCGGACGTTGTCGCGGTAACGACGATGGACGCCGAGACGAGCACGTGACACCACTGTCACCCTGTGTATCTTAGGTAACGCGAGTCGAGGTAGACGTCGTCGCTGTAGCGACAATGGACGCCGAGACGAGCACGTGACACAACTGCCACCCTGTCTATCTTAGGGTAACTTGAGTCGAGGCGGACGTCGTCGCGGTAGCGACGACGGATGCCGAGACGAGCACGTGAAACCACTGCCTCCCTGTCATACCGAAACACGAGTCGAGGCAGACATCGTCGCGGTATCGACGACGGACGCCAAGACGAGCCCGTGACACCACTGCCACCCTGTCTATCTTAGGGTAACGCGAGCGAGGCGGACGTCATCGCGGTAGCGACGACGGACGCCGAGACGAGCAC
>NW_025313267.1:0-530 GCF_018294505.1 Triticum aestivum
CCAGCCTATTTTTGCGTTCAGTGTGCATCTTTCAAAGCGAGGTCCTCAATTTCCAACACGTTCTGACATCATTTGCTGTTTTTCAGTCATTTACCGATTTGTTTAGAGAGCTAAATGATGTTGTACTTGAAAATCACTACAAAATGAACTGTGAAAATGTTGGAACTTGGCATGGTATCATCATTTCGCCCGCATAGCATGTGCAAAAGAGTAGAGAGGGTCACGGCGAAAACTGGACGCACCTCGTGTACAAACTGGACAATCTCTTTCGGAGTATCAGGGTTTCGGACGAGAACTCATCTGTTACACGGGCACTTCAATGTTTTTTAAACTTATTTGAACTCTAGCCTATTTTTGCGTTCAGTATGCATCAGCAAAGCGACGTCATCAATTTCCAACACGTTCTGACATCATTTGCTGTTTTTCAGTCATTTACCGATTTGTTTAGAGAGCTAAATGACGTTGAAAATGAAAATCATTACAAAATGAACTCTGATAATGTTGGAACTTGGCATGGTATCATCATTTCG
>NW_025313268.1:0-530 GCF_018294505.1 Triticum aestivum
GCGCGCCTCCCCTGCCCCGACGCTGTCTCCGCGCCACTGCCCGCGCCCCTGCTTGCCCCGACGCCGCCCGCCGCGTGCTCCTCCCTCTGTGAGCACCGCGCCTCTGACGGCCCCGCCGCCGTGCTATTTTTTTTACATGTTTTTAGATTTTCATATGTGTATGTATGTATTTTTTAGATATATGTATTTTTTTATGTATGTTCATATATGTATGTATGTTTTTTTTACATGTTTTTTGTATGCATGTATGTATTTTTTCAGTTGTAATGATGTTTTAAAAATACATATATGCAAAAGTTAGATTTTTAGAAAAGTTTTATCTATATATGTTCTCTGATTTAGTACATTTTAGGTTAGTTTCATTTTTAGAAAAGTTTTATATATTTAGGAAGAAGGAATAGAAGGAAGAAGAAGGAAGAAGAAAAAGTTTTATATATGCAAAAGTTACATTTTTAGAAAAGTTTTATATATCTAGCTAGGAAAGGAAGAAGAAGAAAAAGAATGAGAGGAAAAAGGAAAATAAGAAGAAG
>NW_025313269.1:0-530 GCF_018294505.1 Triticum aestivum
TTTTGGGGTCCCAAAGCGATTTCCATAGTTGTTGAACCCCAATGTGCGTTTCCGTGTCGGTCATCAAGACTCATAGTTTTGGCCGAATCGGGCCGCTTCTTGGACTATTACTCACAGTTTTGGGGTCCCGGAGTGATTTCAACGATTGATGAACCCCGTGGTGCATTTACGTGCTGGTCATCAGCACTCGCGGTTTTCACTGATTCTTGCCTGTTTCATGGACGATTACTCACTGTTTTGGGGTCCCGAAGCGATTTGCATAGTTGTTGAACCCCAAGGTGCGTTTACGTGTCGGTTATCCACACTCACAGTTTGGGCCGATTCTGGCCCGCTTCTTGGACTATTACTCACTGTTTTGGGCTCCTGGAGTGATTTCAACGATTGACAAACCCCGTGGTGCGTTTACGTGTCGGTCATCAACACTCGCGGTTTTGGCTGATTCTGGCCCGTTTCATGATCTATTACTCACAATTTTGGGGTCCCGGAGCGATTTCCATAGTTGTTCAACCCCAAGGTGCGTTTACATGTCA
>NW_025313270.1:0-530 GCF_018294505.1 Triticum aestivum
GAAAAAAGCAAACGATGTCAGAACGTGTTGGAAATTGATGACGTCTCTTTTGATGATGCATACTGAACGCAAAAATAGGCTGGAGTTCAAATAAATTTAAAAAACATTGAAGTGCCCGTGTAACAGATGAGTTCTCGTTCGAAACCCTGATACTCCGAAAGAGATTGTCCAGATTGTACACGAGGTGCCTCCAGTTTTCGCCGTGACCCTCTCTACTCTTTCGCACATGCTTTGCCGGTGAAATGATGATACCATGCCAAGTTCCAACATTTTCAGAGTTCATTTTGTAGTGATTTTCAATTTCACCGTCATTTAGCTCTCTAAACAAATCGGTAAATGACTGAAAAACAGCAAATGATGTCAGAACGTGTTGGAATTTGATGATGTCGCTTTGAATGGTGCATACTGAACGCAAAAATGGGCTGGAGTTCAAATAAGTTTATAAAACATTGCAGTGCCCGTGTAACAGACGAGTTCTCGTCCGAAACACTGATGCTCTGAAAGAGATTGTCCAGTTTGTACACGAGGTG
>NW_025313271.1:0-529 GCF_018294505.1 Triticum aestivum
GAAGTGCATCCAGTTTTTCCCGTAAGCCTCTCTACTTTCTTGCACATGCTATGTGGGTGAAATGATGACACCATGCCAACTTTCAACCTTTTCAGAGTTCATTTGTAGTGCTTTTTTCAATTTCAGGGTCTTACAGCTCAAAAAACAGTAAATGCATGAAAAATAACAAATGAAGTCAGAAAGGGTTGAAAATCGATGATGTGGCTTTGAATGGTGCATTTTGAACACACAAAAATTAGGAGTTCCAATAAGTTCAAGAAAATGAAATCCCTTTGTAACAGACGAGTTTCCGTGTGAAACCCTGATACTTCGAATGAGATTGTCCGTTTTGTACACGAAGTGCATCCAGTTTTTGCCGTAAGCCTCTTTACTTTCTTGCACATGCTATGTGGGTGAAATGATGACAAAATGCCAACTTTCAACCTTTTCAGAGTTCATTTGTAGTGCTTTTCAATTTCATGGTCTTATAGCTCAAAAAAATCAGTAAATGCATGAAAAATAACAAATGAAGTCAGAAAGGGTTGAAAAT
>NW_025313272.1:0-529 GCF_018294505.1 Triticum aestivum
TCTGACTTCATTTGTTATTTTTCATGCATTTACTAATTATTTGAGCTATAAGACCCTAAAATTGAAAAGCATTTCAAATGAACTCTGAAAAGGTTGAAAGTTGGCATGGTATCATCATTTCATCCACATAGCATGTGCAAGAAAGTTGGGAGGGTTACGGCAAAAACTGGATGCACTTCGTGCACAAAACGGACAATCTCTTTCAACTTATCAGGATTTCATACGGAAACTCGTTTGGTACAAAGGGATTTCATTTTTTAAAACTTATTTGAACTCCTGACTTTTTGTGTGTTCAAAATGCACCATTCGAAGCCACATCATCATTTTTCAATCCTTTCTGACTTCATTTGTTATTTTCCATGCATTTACTAATTATTTTGTGCTATAAGACCCTAAAATTGAAAAGCATTTCAAATGAACTCTGAAAAGGTTGAAAGTTGGCATGGTATCATCATTTCATCCACATAGCATGTGCAAGAAAGTTCAGAGGGTTACGGCAAAAACTGGATGCACTTCGTGTACAAAACGG
>NW_025313273.1:0-529 GCF_018294505.1 Triticum aestivum
CAATCTCTTTCAAAGTATCAGGATTTCATCCGGAAACTCGTCTATTACAAAGGGATTTTATTTTTTAAAACTTATTTGAACTCCTGACTTTTTGTGTGTTCAAAATGCACAATTCAAAGCCACATCATCATTTTTCAAACCTTTCTGACTTCATTTGTTATTTCTCATGCATTTACTAAGTATTTTGTGCTATAAGACCCTAAAATTGAAAAGCATTTCAAATGAACTCTGAAAAGGTTGAAAGTTGGCATGATATCATCATTTCATCCACATAGCATGTGCAAGAAAGTTGAGAGGGTTACGGCAAAAACTGGATGCACTTCGTGTACGAAACGGACAATCTCTTTCAAAGTATCAGGATTTCATCTGGAAACTCGTGTGCTACAAAGGGATTTCATTTTTTAAACCTTATTTGAACTCCGACTTTTTGTGTGTTCAAAATGCACCATTCAAAGCCACATCATCATTTTTCAATCCTTTCTGACTTAATTTGTTATTTTTCATGTATTTACTAATTATTTTGAGCTAT
>NW_025313274.1:0-529 GCF_018294505.1 Triticum aestivum
CGTGCTCGTCTCGGCGTCCATCATCGCTACCGCGACGACGTCCGCCTCGACTCGCGTTACCCTAAGATAGATAGGGTGGAAGTGGTGTCACGTGCTCGTCTCGGCGTCCGTCGTCGCTACCGCGACGACGTCCGCCTCGACTCGCGTTACCCTAAGATAGACAGGGTGGCAGTGGTGTCACGGGCTCGTCTTGGCGTCCGTTGTCGCTACCGCGATGACGTCTGCCTCGACTCGCGTTACGGTATGACAGGGTGGCAGTGGTTTCACGTGCTCGTCTCGGCATCCGTCGTCGCTACCGGGACGACGTCCGCCTCGACTCAAGTTACCCTAAGATAGACAGGGTGGCAGTTGTGTCACGTGCTCGTCTCGGCGTCCATCGTCGTTACCGCGACAACGTCCGCCTCAACTCGCGTTACGCTAAGACAGGATGGCAGTGGTCTCACATGCTCGTCTTGGCATCCGTCGTCGCTACCACGACGACGTCCGCCCGCGACGACGTCCGCCTCGACTCGCGTTACCCTAAGATAGA
>NW_025313275.1:0-529 GCF_018294505.1 Triticum aestivum
CAATCTCTTTCAAAGTACCAGGATTTCATACGAAAACTCGTCTGTTACAAAGGGATTTCATTTTTTAAAACTTATTTGAAATCCTGACTTTTTGTCTCTTCAAAATGCACCATTCAAAGCCACATCATCAATTTTCAATCCTTTCTGACTTCATTTGTTATTTTTCATGCATTTACTAATTATTTTGAGCTATAAGACCCTAAAATTGAAAAGCATTTCAAATGAACTCTGAAAAGGTTGAAAGTTGGCATGGTATCATCCTTTCATCCACATAGCATGTGCAAGAAAGTTGAGAGGGTTACGGCAAAAACTGGATGCACTTCGTGTACAAAACAGATAATCTCTTTCAAAGTACTAGGATTTCATACGGAAACTCGTCTGTTACAAAGGGATTTCATTTTTTAAAACTTATATGAACTCCTGACTTTTTGTGTGTTCAAAATGCACCATTCAAAGCCACATCATCATTTTTCAATCCTTTCTGACTTCATTTGTTATTTTTCATGCATACTAATTATTTTGAGCTATA
>NW_025313276.1:0-529 GCF_018294505.1 Triticum aestivum
CCGACCCGCGCGCTAGCCTCACATAAACCGCCCCCGACTCCGCCTCTCCTCTTTCTTCGATCCCCGACCCCGCGTTCTCCGATCGATCTTCGGGGCGGCGGCTCTCTCCGGCGCGATGCCTCGTGGACGCGGATGCTTCGGCCGGCGTTGGTTCAGCTGTGGAGGCGGCAGTGGAGGCGCAGGGAGCAGTCGCCGGGCGGTTGGCGGCGGCGGAGGCGGCGGCAGCGGTGGTGGACGAGGTGGTGGACGCGGCGCCGCGCCGGGCGGTCTGTGGCCCTCTAGCCTCAGCGGGCCGCAGACCGTCGATATCTACCGGCACGGCATCCCCGTGCCGCCGTCGTGTCGCCTAGCACACGGCTGGCACGTGACGAGCGACGGCTATGCCACGCCTGGGCCGGCACAACCCGGTCCGTGGAACCCCGAAGGTCGCCTCAACTTTTGGGTAGGCCACGACTTCGACACCGTCGTCAGCTTCTACAAGTCTCGGGGCATCCGCGCGGACGGTCCAAACGCGCCCCTCGCGCCCCCC
>NW_025313277.1:0-529 GCF_018294505.1 Triticum aestivum
ATAGCATGTGCAAGAAAGTTGAGAGGGTTACGGCAAAAACTGGATGCACTTCGTGTACAAAACGGACAATCTCTTTCAAAGTATCAGGATTTCATCCGGAAACTCGTCTGTTACAAAGGGATTTCATTTTTTTAAAACTTATTTGAACTCCTGACTTTTTGTGTGTTCGAAATGCACCATTCAAAGCCACATCATCATTTTTCAATCCTTTCTCACTTCATTTGTTATTTTTCATGCATTTACTAATTATTTTGAGCTTTAAGGCCCTAAAATTGAAAGGCATTTCAAATGAACTCTGAAAAGGTTGAAAGTTGGCATGATATCATCATTTCATCCACATAGCATGTGCAAGAAAGTTGAGAGGGTTACGGCAAAAACTGGATGCACTTCGTGTACAAAATGGACAATATCTTTCAAAGTACCAGGATTTCATCCGGAAACTCGTCTGTTACAAAGGGATTTCATTTTTTAAAACTTATTTGAACTCCTGACTTTTTGTGTGTTCAAAATGCACCATTCAAAGCCACAT
>NW_025313278.1:0-529 GCF_018294505.1 Triticum aestivum
AACCGTGACCAATGCCCCCCTTTAGTCCCGGTTGGTGCCACCAACCGGGACCAAAGGCCTTGTGCGGCTGCTGCGTCGAAAGTTTACTCCCACCTCACTAGTTGAGAGGGGTGCGCAGTGGTTTATAAGCCCCACTGCCGCACCCCTCTCGAGCTTCTCTCCATTGCAGGCTTACGGGCCTAATTGTCACTGCTATGCCTGTGGGCCTACTGGGCCTCATGCGGGCCTGAATCCTGGCCCTTGGATGGGTTTCTAGTCGTATTCAGGCCGTGGGGCCGAGTAGGTGGCAATTTTTTTGTTTTTTTGTTGCTTTATTTTATTTTATTTTGTTTTTTTGCTTTATTTTTATTCCTTTTGGTTTTAGTTTTAGAAAAATTATAAACTTTCTGTTAGTGCCATTAGTTTTCAAATTTGAAAACACTTTTTTTGTATTTTGTTTTCTTTGTTGCTTTATTTATTTTATTTTGTTTCTAATTACAACAAAATACTTATTTTTGCTATTTTTTCTAGTTTTTTTTGTTTTGTTTTT
>NW_025313279.1:0-529 GCF_018294505.1 Triticum aestivum
GGTCATTTACCTAATTGTTTAGAGAGCTAAATGACCGTGAAATTGAAAAGCACTACAAAATGAACTCTGAAAATGTTGAAAGTTGGCATGGTATCATCATTTCACCCGCATAGCATGTGCGAAATAGTAGATACGGTCACGGCAAAAACTGGACGCACTTCGTGTACAAACTGTTCAAACTCTTTCGGAGTAACAGGGTTTCGGACGAGAACTCATCTATTACACGAGCACTTCAATGTTTTTTAAACGTATTTGAACTCCGGACTTATTTTGTGTTCAGTATGCAGCATTCAAAGCGACGTCATCAATTTCCAACATGTTCTGACATCATTTGTTGTTTTTCGGTCATTTACCTAATTGTTTAGAGAGCTAAATGACCGTGAAATAAAAAATCACTACAAAATGAACTCTGAAAATGTTTAAACTTGGCATGGTATCATCATTTAACCCGCATAGCATGTGCGAAAGAGTAGAGAGGGTCACGGCAAAAACTGGACGCACTTCGTGTACAAACTGGACAAACTCTTTC
>NW_025313280.1:0-529 GCF_018294505.1 Triticum aestivum
CGTTCCCCGTCGTCGCCTCGCCGTACACGGCCGCCCGACCTCGCCCTGGCGCCCGTGCCTCGTCCCGGCCGTCTGGCTCGACCACGGCCACTCCCCTATGGCCCGCAACCCCGCTCCGGCGCCGCCCTGCTGCTCTCCCGCCGGCGTCTCCCTCCGGTGACCGCCCGGCCTTGCTGGCCTCGACCGCCACGGTGCCCCTGGGCGTGCGCCCGATTGGGTCGCGCCCGAAACCGTCGCCCGCACCCATTAAGCCCTGGGCCACTGGACAACGGGGCCCAGCCCACTGGAACGTTTTATAAAAGAAAAAAAATAATATATATAAAAAAATTAAAATAATAATAATAATGATAATAATAAATCAATTAATAAAAATTAATAAATAAATAAAATAAGAATAAGAATAAAAATAAATAATTAATTAATTAACTAAATTAATTAAGTTAATTAATCTTATTTAAATTAATCTAATTAGATAATTAATTTAATTAAACAGTAATTATTTAGCTAAACCCTAATTAACCTAAACGGA
>NW_025313281.1:0-529 GCF_018294505.1 Triticum aestivum
GGTGGATAATCACACATCGAGCGTAAAAGCTCCTCTAACTTGCGGATAATGCCCTTGAGTCCGGGGATATGATCCTTCAACAAGATATTCTCCTGTGTGAGATACTTGTTCTGTATGCGAGCTAACTCAATCATCTTGAAAGCTTCAATCTCTGTTGGAGTGAAAAGGTTAGGTAAAGGTTGAGGGATGTCTTCTTCTTTCACCACCGGAGCTTGAACCTCCATGGCCTTCTTGATCCCTTCATCCTTGTTGATCTCTTATGGTTCCTCTCTTTTCAGCTCTATCTTCAATAGCCAAGCATCCTTGTCTTCTTTGTTGGAGGAGGGAGAAGTCACGGTGCTCTAAATCTGTAACGGAAACAACTCGAAACGAAGACAGAGGATATTTGCGTGATACGGTGGTCAAAACCTTCGGGAGTATATATAATGATTTTTTACCGACCAAAATATGTAACGTGCAAGAAAACAGAGTCCAGGAGGCACACGAGGTGCCCACGAGACAGGGGGGCGCGCCCTATAGGGGGGGGGGG
>NW_025313282.1:0-529 GCF_018294505.1 Triticum aestivum
CCCCATGGGGGCCTCCGCCCGGTCGGCGCCCTCCCCCTCGGCCGGTCGCTCACCCCACCAATGGCCCTCCCCCCCCCGCCCCAGCCCCACCGGCGCTCCCCGGTGATGACCCACAACTATAGGGGATCTATCATAGTCCTTTCGATAAGTAAGAGCGTTGAACCCAACGAGGAGCAGAAGGAAATGATAAGCGGTTTCCAGTAAGGTATTCTCTGCAAGTACTGAAATAAGTGGTAACAGATAGTTTTGTGATAGGATAATTTGTAACGAGCAACAAGTAACAAAAGTAAATAAACTGCAGCAAGGTGGCCCAATCCTTTTTGTAGCAAAGGACAAGCCTGGACAAACTCTCATGTAGAGAAAAGCGCACCCGAGGACACATGGAATATCGTCAAGCTGGTCTTCATCACGCTCATATGATTCGCGTTCGGTACTTTGATAATTTGGTATGTGGGTGGACCGGTGCTTGGGTACTGCTCTTACTTGGACGAGCATCCCACTTATGATTAACCTCTATTGCAAGCATCCG
>NW_025313283.1:0-529 GCF_018294505.1 Triticum aestivum
AACGGACAATCTCTTTCAAAGTATCACGATTTCATCCGGAAACTCGTCTGTTACAAAGGGATTTCATTTTTTAAACCTTATTTGCACTCCTGACTTTTTGTGTGTTCAAAATGCACCATTCAAAGCCACATCATCATTTTTCAATCCTTTCTGACTTCGTTTGTTATTTTTCATGCATTTACTAATTATTTTGAGCTATAAGACCCTAAAATTGAAAAGCATTTCAAATGAACCCTGAAAAGGTTCAAAGTTGGCATGATATCATAATTTCATCCACATAGCATGTGCAAGAAAGTTGAGAGGGTTACGGCAAAAAGTGGATGCACTTCTTGTACAAAACAGACAATCTCTTTCAAAGTATCAGGATTTCATCCGGAAACTCGTCTGTTACAAAGGGATTTTATTTTTTAAACCTTATTTGAACTCCTGACTTTTTGTGTGTTCAAAATGCACCATTCAAAGCCACATCATCATTTTTCAATCCTTTCTGACTTCATTTGTTATTTTTCATGCATTTACTAATTATTTT
>NW_025313284.1:0-529 GCF_018294505.1 Triticum aestivum
ACGATAATCGTTTATTATCCATGCTAGAATTGTATTGATAGGAAACTCAGATACATGTGTGGATACATAGACAACACCATGTCCCTAGTAAGCCTCTAGTTGACTAGCTCGTTGATCAATAGATGGTTACGGTTTCCTGACCATGGACATTGGATGTCGTTGATAACGGGATCACATCATTAGGAGAATGATGTGATGGACAAGACCCAATCCTAAGCCTAGCACAAGATCGTGTAGTTCGTTTGCTCAGAGCTTTTCTAATGTCAAGTATCAGTTCCTTAGACCATGAGATTGTGCAACTCCCAGATACCGTAGGAATGCTTTGGGTGCACCAAACGTCACAACGTAACTGGGTGGCTATAAAGGTGCACTACAGGTATCTCCGAAAGTGTATGTTGGGTTGGCACGAATCGAGACTGGGATTTGTCACTCCGTGTAAACGGAGAGGTATCTCTGGGCCCACTCGGTAGGACATCATCATAATGTGCACAATGTGACCAAGGAGTTGATCACGGATGATGTGAGTTAC
>NW_025313285.1:0-529 GCF_018294505.1 Triticum aestivum
CCTTTCCTCCCACAAATAAACGCCCATTCCCTTTCCTCATTCTATCCAAACACGCTGCTAGGGTAATCATGTAGTGTTTACGTGGGGTGGATTAGGCTATGGATTCATCCTCGCGACACACACATACCTAATGTACGATTTATACATACACCGTATATACAATGTTCAACATTGCTCACATATGTAGCTTGCGACGTGTTAATTACTTTTTTTTAGCTGGGACGTGCTATCTCTCCCACCAACAAGGGTTGACTCCACGACGGGGAAAAGAAACTTGCATGGGCTCAACGTGATCATGGTACACATATAATTTCTGGCACTAGAGGAAATAACCGACAACGACTCAAACCGCACATAGACATGAACAAAGGAGTCGATCCTGTGGACATCATGGTCTGCGTGCTCGCCCTGGCACGTAAACCATGGAGCTGTACCCACGCGCCATCCGGAACCCGCCGGTCCGGGCCGTCCTGCAGCTCATTGTCCAGCACATTGACCTGCCCGAATGTCGTGCTGCCGCCCAACGGGG
>NW_025313286.1:0-529 GCF_018294505.1 Triticum aestivum
ACAAGCTCAAGATGATCTTCCACCACAAGACTACAAGCAAAAAGGCAAGGACAAGCTTCAAGAGGAAATTGATGCATTTGAAGAAGCTCCTAAGACCTTAGTCAAGTGGATTCCCAAGACTACTTCAAGTTCCACTTCATCAAGTACGACTACAACTCCCAGGATTCCCATCAAGATGGTGTGGATCCAAAAGAAGAAGAACTAAAGAGTTCTTGAGGGTGACTCCGCCAACATACTTCACTCTTATCATTTTGGCAAGAACAAGTGCAATCAACTTACACATCTTGCACTAGTTCAAGGAGTCACAAACCCTCTTGTTGGTAAGACAAGGGACAAGGTAACCTAAAATTTTTCATGGACATCATCTTGTGTGTGCATCACTCTATGTCTATGGATATCCTTGTTTGTTCCTTGTGGGACTAACCCATGTAGGTATTGAAAGTGCAATTCACTCAAATGGATAGCTCCAAGTGATCTACATCAACATTGAGCATCCACATCTTCAACATCTACATGAAGTCATCATCGA
>NW_025313287.1:0-529 GCF_018294505.1 Triticum aestivum
CCAGGTTCGGGCCCTCTCGATGGAGGTAAAACCCTACTCCTGCTTGATTGATATTGATGATATGGGTAGTACAAGAGTAGATCTACCACGAGATCAAGGAGGCTAAACCCTAGAAGCTAGCCTATGGTATGATTGTTGTTCGTCCTACGGACTAAAACCCTCCGGTTTATATAGACACCGGAGAGGGTTAGGGTTACACAGAGTCGGTTACAATGGTAGGAGATCTACATATCCGTATCGCCAAGCCTGCCTTCCACGCCAAGGAAAGTCCCATCTGGACACGGGACGAAGTCTTCAATCTTGTATCTTCATAGTCCAGGAGTCCGGCCAACGGTGATAGTTCGGCTATCCGGAGACCCCCTAATCCAGGACTCCCTCAGTAGCCCCTGAACCAGGCTTCAATGACGACGAGTCTGGCGCGCATATTGTCTTCGGCATTGCAAGGCGGGTTCCTCCTCCGAATACTTCATAGAAGATTTTGAACACAAGGATAGTGTCCGGCTCTGCAAAATAAGTTCCACATACCACC
>NW_025313288.1:0-529 GCF_018294505.1 Triticum aestivum
GCATTTCAACTCTTCTACACCAATGAAGAAAGATCTGAGTCACATCACTTGCTTCAAATGCAAGAAGACAGGGCACTACTCCAATGAGTGTCCTGAGGCGCAGAATGGAAATGGAAATGGCAATGGGAATTCTGGAGGCAAGAAGCCTAATCCTTTCACTAAGGGGCATGTGAATCATGTCAATGTGGAAGAGGTCTATGAACAGCCTGATGCAGTGATTGGTAAGTTCTTGGTTAATTTATTTCCGGCACTCATTCTTTTTGACACTGGTGCATCGCATTCATTCATATCGAGGGGATTCGTGGATAGACATAAGTTGCCTACCATAGCTCTTAAGGCACCCATTCTAGTGAGTTCCCCAGGAGCCGAGTCTATGGCTAGTCAGGGGTGTTTCCAGTTGCCTTTGAACATAGGGGGACATGTTTTCCCTACGGATATGATCATACTAGAGTCACAAGGGTTGGATGTAATCCTAGGGATGGATTGGATGTCCAAGTATGAGGGGACCATCGATTGTGCTAGTAGATCG
>NW_025313289.1:0-529 GCF_018294505.1 Triticum aestivum
GGGCCTCCACGAATCTGGAGGCGGGAACGCCGAAGAAGGGGAAGGGCGCCCCTGCGGTCAACACCGCATGGGACGTTGACAGCAGTCCGGAGCGACGCCTCCGCACTAAGCCTCGGGCCGCATTGTAAGTGCTATGGCTCTCGTACATAAGTGTACCTGACCTCTCCTTTTTATTGTTTTAACGTGGTTAATTGTGCCATTGCAGTCCGGCCCGTGGCAGCATCCAGCGATCCTCATCTGGGGTTTCGTTGGATCCGACGAAAATGGCCAGTATGTCGCTGCCGCCCGCTTTTTCCCCTGAGGCCAAGGATGACACTGAAGTGTTGTCCCGAAGGCAGGGAGGGGCCCAGGACGTTGTCCAGGAGGCACCGCAGGGCGAGACCTCCGCTACCAGACACATGGGGGAGCAAATCCCCATGTAGACTGGCGAGGAGGGACGTATTCAGTTCGGTCATCAGCCAAATATGGTTCCGGGGACCAATACGGTCCCGTAATCCGGCGCGCGCCTTCCTTCGAAGGAGGGGGGGGG
>NW_025313290.1:0-529 GCF_018294505.1 Triticum aestivum
CTTCATGAAATTTTATAGGTACATAGTGAGTAGACACACTTGGTTGCTCGAAATGTCTCTACATATTTTTTTTGCGGGTGTCTCTACATATATTGTTGTCGAGTATTTTTTCTAGATAATAAAGTTGAGTCTCTCCATACGGAGTATGATTTCTCCATGTTGTAGGGCAAGAAATATGTCTACTTTATAAATAGTGGGGTAGCTTGCAGATTGGTATGTCCCGGGTTGAAGGATACGATTCCCTTTTGAATGGGGAGTTGGTAAGATCGTCGTTTATTAGATATTTTTAATTAGACTAGCTTAGACCTGCCAGCACGAATCTCGAAGCTCCTCAATCTTACGGTGACTACCTGTGTGGCATCTATCCCCGGTGGCATGAAACTATTTTCGATTTATGTACTGGATCATATCCTGAAGACTGTATTTTTAGACCGAGTTGCATACTTTGTACTAACAGAAAAGAGGAATACAGATCCTCAAAAAAAAGAGGAACACGTACGCACTGCCCCTCTGTCTGATATTTCCTATC
>NW_025313291.1:0-529 GCF_018294505.1 Triticum aestivum
TCTCTCTCTCTCTCTCTCTCTCGCTTTCTCTCACTCTCGCGATGAGAGATCTGTTATCTTTCCCTGCGTCATTTTTCAGAGGTATGCATGTGTAGTTATCGATGGTTTATTTTCCCTATATTGTTATAGTGGGGTGTTTATTTGCAATCCGAATCGCCGCTGATACGAAAGTAAAACAGACCTTACGCTATAAATTATAAGTTTGCTCCCAAAATAATATTTTAAAAATATTTAACAAGTAAAATTAACATCATATTTAGATTCCACATATTTTTCTAATAAAATTTCATCCATAATATGTTAAAATCGAAGTTACGGTTTAAAAGATACGGATAATTTAGAAAATCATTTATTTCACTTAAATATATTCTTAAATAATATTTAAAAATACTTAACAGGTGAAAATAACCTCATATTCATATTCTACATATTTTTCTAATCAAATTTCATAGATAACATGTTCAAATCGGAGTTACGGTTTAAAAGATATAGATGATTTAAAAAAACATTATTTAACTTAAATATGATC
>NW_025313292.1:0-529 GCF_018294505.1 Triticum aestivum
TCTCTCTCTCTCTCTCTCTCTCTCTCTCTCTCGTGTTCTTGATATGGCACGATCTTGATGTATCGCGAGCTTTTCTATTATAGTTGGATCATATGATGTTTCTCCCCCTCTATATTCTTGTAATGGATTGAGTCTTCCCTTTGAAGTTATCTTTTCAGATTGAATATTTAAGGATTTGAGAACAATTGATATATGTCTTGCATGTGCTTATCTGTGGTGACAATGGGATATTCACGTGATTTACTTGATGTATGTTTTGGTGATCAACTTGCGGGTTATGTGACCTTGTGAACTTATGCATAGGGGTTGGCACACGTTTTCGTCTTGACTCTCTAGTAGAAACTTTGGGGCACTCTATGAAATTCTTTGTTTTGGTTTGAATAAATGGATCTGAGATTGTGTGATGAATATCCTATAATCAAACCCACGGATACTTGTGGTGACATTGGAATATTGCATGTTAAATTATTAGACCCAACCTGAACTTCTTGTTGGTTTACATATATATATATATATATATATATATATA
>NW_025313293.1:0-529 GCF_018294505.1 Triticum aestivum
GTTCTCCGGAACTATGGAGAGAGCAACAGATTTGTTGGAAATCATACATACAGATGTATGTGGTCCGATGAATATTGAGGCTCGTAGCAGGTATCATTATTTTCTGATCTTCACAGATGATTTGAGCAGATATGGGTATATCTACTTAATGAAACAAAAGTCTGAAACATTTGAAAAGTTCATATAATTTCAGAGTGAAGTGGAAAATCATCGTAACAAGAAAAATAAAGTTTCTACGATCTGATCGTAGAGAAGAGTATTTGAGTTATGAGTTTGGCCTTCAGTTAAAACAATGTGAAATAGTTTCACTACTCGCGCCACCTGGAACACCATAGCATAATGGTGTGTCCGAACGTCATAACCGTACTTTATTGGATATAGTGCAATCTATGATGTCTCTTACCAATTTACCACTATCGTTTTGGGGTTATGCATTAGAGACAGCTACATTCACGTTAAATAGGGCACCATCAAAATCCGTTGAGACGACGCCTTATGAACTGAGGTTTAGCAAGAAACCAAAGTTGTC
>NW_025313294.1:0-529 GCF_018294505.1 Triticum aestivum
GTACGCTTCGACCAGGTGGGTCCCGACTGTCAGGCACTTCCTTGCCTGCGAAGATGTAGCTGGTGGGTCCCAGCAGTCAGGGGGGCGAATCGTTTTTTTTGCCCGGATGCACTTCCTTGTGTGTGAAGATGTAGCTGGTGGGTCCCAATAGTTAGGGGCAAACGTTTTTTTCGTGAAATACGGTGGCCCGTCCGGTGGGTCCCCGCTGTCAGGTGGAGGAATAATTATTTTGCACGTAATAAGGAGGCACTTCCTTGTTGCGGCCGTGGACCCAGCTGTCAGCCTCTCCACGTACAGTCCATGTCCGATGGAAGTCGTTCCTTGACCACGTTGACCACGCCGCGCCGAGAGCACCAGGGCGGTGGACGACGGCGAGGCCTAGGAAGGGGACGACACGGAGCCGGGGAAGACGCGGCAGTGGATGCCCACGCATAGAGGAGTACGAGGGTTGACTAGTTCGCTGCGGTGTGAGGCTGCCGTCGCCGCAGAATAACAGGGGGTGTGGGTGAGTAGAGGGATGGCCTGGTCA
>NW_025313295.1:0-529 GCF_018294505.1 Triticum aestivum
AAAACAGCAAATGATGTCAGAACGTGTAGGAAATAGATCACGTCGCTTCGAATGATGCATACTGAACGCAAAAATAGGCTGGAGTTCAAAAATGTTTAAAAAATATTGAAGTGCCCGTGTAACAGATGAGTTCTCGTCCGAAACCCTGATACTCTGAAAGAGATTGTCCAGTTTGTACACGAGGTGCGTCCAGTTTTCGCGGTGACCCTCTCTACTCTTTTGCACATTCTATGCGGGTGAAATGATGATACCATGCCAAGTTCCAACATTTTCAGAGTTCATTTTGTAGTGATTTTCAATTTCACCGTCATTTAGCTCTCTAAACAAATTGGTAAATGACCGAAAAATAGCAAATGATGTCACAACTTGTTGGAAATTGATGACGTCGTTTTGAATGATGCATACTGAACGCAAAAATAGGCTCGAGTTCAAAAAAGTTTAAACAACAATGAAGTGCCCCTGTAACAGATGACTTCTCGTCCGAAACCCTGATACTCCGAAAGAGATTGTCCAGTTTGTACACGAGGTG
>NW_025313296.1:0-529 GCF_018294505.1 Triticum aestivum
ATTTGAACTCCTGACTTCTTGTGTGTTCAAAATGCACCATTCAAAGCCACATCATCATTTTTCAATCCTTTCTGACTTCATTTGTTATTTTTCATGCATTTACTAATTATTTTGAGCTATAATACCATAAAATTGAAAAGCATTTCAAATGAACTCTTAAAAGAGTGAAAGTTGGCATGGTATCATCATTTCATCCACATAGCATGTGCAATAAAGTTGAGAGGGTTACGGCAAAAACTGGATGCACTTCGTGTACAAAACGGACGATCTCTTTCAAAGTATCAGGATTTCATACGGAAACTCGTCTGTTACAAAGGGATTTCATTTTTTAAAACTTATTTGAACTCCTGACTTCTTGTGTGTTCAAAATGCACCATTCAAAATCACACCATCATTTTTCAATCCTTTCTAACTTCATTTGTTATTTTTCATGCATTTACTAATTACTTTGAGCTATAAGACCATAAAATTTAAAAGCATTTCAAATGAACCCTGAAAAGGTTGAAAGTTGGCATGGTATCATCATTTC
>NW_025313297.1:0-529 GCF_018294505.1 Triticum aestivum
TTTTCAATTTCACGGTCATTTAGCTCTCTAAACAAATCGGTAAATGACTGAAAAACATCAAATGATGCCAGAACATGCTGGAAATTGATTACATCGCTTTAAAGACTGCATACTGAACGCAAAAATAGTCTGGAGTTCAAATAAGTTTAAAAAACATTGAAGTGCCCGTGTAACAGATGAGTTCTCGTCCGAAACACTGATACTCCGAACGAGATTGTCTAGTTTGTACACAAAGTGCGTCCAGTTTTCGCTGTGACCCAATCTACTCTTTTGCACATGCTATGCGGGTGAAATGATGATACCATGCCAAGTTCCAACATTTTCAGAGTTCATTTTGTAGTGATTTTCAATTTCACGGTCATTTAGCTCTCTAAACAAATCGGTAAATGACTGAAAAACTGCAAATGATGTCAGAACATGCTGGAAATTGATGACGTCGCTTTGAATGCTGCATATTGAACGCAAAAATAGTCTGGACTTGAAATAAGTTTAGGAAACATTGAAGTGCCCGTGTAACAGATGGGTTCTC
>NW_025313298.1:0-529 GCF_018294505.1 Triticum aestivum
CGATCTAGGGTTTCTGGCGGGTGGGGGATAAGGGGGACTGGGGGTGGGCCGGCCTGGGTCGGTTGGTTCGGCGGCCAGTTGGGCCGTTCGGCCCAGTTGGCCAGGGGGGTTTCCTCTTTCTTTTGTTATTTTTTTTACCTTTTATTCATTTCTCTTTTATTTTAGTTGCACTATAATTTTGGTTTAGTAAAATATGAAAACAGCTCCAAAAATAGTGTGTCAAATTAATCCACTATTCTAAGAAGTTTTACCTCAGAATAAAAATAGTTTAGTATTTGGTAAAATATATTAGGAGTATAACTAATTGTTTTGATGTTGTTTTAATCACTTAAGGGTATTTAAATATTTTATAAAGATGTTGTTACTCCACCAATAATATCCATGATTTATTTGTCACATTAAGAACATTTTAGTTTTGACTTTTGAAAACTTTAATTGTTTGACTTGATTTTAAATTTGAATTCGAACCGTTTTTGAACCATCGCGAGAGTAATAACAGTAACCGAGGTGACGTGGCATCATTAGCGTG
>NW_025313299.1:0-529 GCF_018294505.1 Triticum aestivum
TGTACAAACTGGACAATCTCTTTCGGAGTATCAGGGTTTCAGACGAGAACTCATCTGTTACACGGGCACTTCAGTGTTTTTAAAACTTATTTGAACTCCAGCATATTTTTGCGTTCAGTATGCATCATTCAAAGAGACGTCATCAATTTCCAACACGTTTTGATATCATTTGCTGTTTTTCAGTCATTTACCGATTTGTTTAGGGAGCTAAATGACGGTGAAATTGAAAATCACTACAAAATGAACTCTGAAAATGTTGGAACTTGGCATGGTATCATCATTTCGCCCGCATAGCATGTGCAAAAGAGTCGAGAGGGTCACGACGAAAACTGGACGCACCTCGTGTACAAACTGGACAATCTCTTTCGGAGTATCAGGGTTTCGGACAAGAACTCATCTGTTACACGGGCACTTCAATGTTTTTTAAACTTATTTGAACTCCAGCCTATATTTGCGTTCAGTATGCATCATTCAAAGAGACGTCATCAATTTGCAACACGTTCTGACTTCATTTGCTTTTTTTCAGTCA
>NW_025313300.1:0-528 GCF_018294505.1 Triticum aestivum
AACCGTGACCAATGCCCCCCTTTAGTCCCGGTTGGTGCCACCAACCGGGACCAAAGGCCTTGTGCGGCTGCTGCGTCGAAAGTTTAGTCCCACCTCGCTAGTTGAGAGGGGTGGGCAGTGGTTTATAAGCATCACTGCCGCACCCCTCTCGAGCTCCTCTCCATTGCAGGCTTACGGGCCTAATTGTCACTGCTATGCCTGTGGGCCTACTGGGCCTCCTGCGGGCCTGAATCCTGGCCCTTGGATGGGTTTCTAGTCGTATTCAGGCCGTGGGGGCCCAGTAGGTGGCATTTTTTTGTTTTTTGTTGCTTTATTTATTTTCTCTTGTTTTTTTCTTTATTTTTTAATTCTTTATGCTTTTAATTTTAGAAAAATTATAAACTTTTTGTTAATGCCATTAGTTTTCAAATATGAAAACACTTTTTTTGTTTTCTTTGTTGCTTTATTTATTTTATTTTGTTTCTACTTACAACAAAATACTTATTGTTGCTGTTTTTTCTAGTTTTTTTTGTTTTGTTTTCTGCATTA
>NW_025313301.1:0-528 GCF_018294505.1 Triticum aestivum
ATTTTCAGAGTTCATTTTGTAGTGATTTTCAATTTCACCGTCATTTAGCTCTCTAAACAAATCGGTAGATGACTGAAAACAGTAGATGATGTCAGAACGTGTTGGAAATTGATGACGTCGCTTTCAAAGATGCATACTGAACGCAAAAATAGGTTGGAGTTCAAATAAGTTTAAAAAACATTGAAGTGCCCGTGTAACAGATGAGTTCTCGTCCGAAACCCTGATACTCCGAAAGAGATTGTGCAGTTCGTACACGAGGTGCGTCCAGTTTTCGCCGGGACCCTCTCTACTCTTTTGCACATGCTATGCGGGCGAAATGATGATACCATGCCAAGTTCCAACAATTTCAGAGTTCATTTTGTAGTGATTTTCAATTTCACCGTCATTTAGCTCTCTAAACAATTCGGTAAGTGACTGAAAAACAGCAGATGATGTCAGAACGTGTTGGAAATTGATGACATCGCTTTGAAAGATGCATACTGAACGCAAAAATAGGCTGGAGTTCAAATAAGTTTAAAAAACGTGGAA
>NW_025313302.1:0-528 GCF_018294505.1 Triticum aestivum
AAACGGACAATCTCTTTCAAAGTATCAGGATTTCATCCGGAAACTCGTCTGTTACAAAGGGATTTCATTTTTTAAAACTTATTTGAACTCCTGACTTTTTGTGTGTTCAAAATGCACCATTCAAAGCCACATCATCATTTTTCAATCCTTTCTGACTTCATTTGTTATTTCTCATGCATTTACTAATTATTTTGAGCTATAAGACCCTAAAATTGAAAAGCATTTCAAATGAACTCTAAAAAGGTTGAAAGTTGGCATGATATCATCATTTCATCCACATAGCATGTGCAACAAAGTTGAGAGGGTTACGGCAAAAACTGGATGCACTTCGTGTCGAAAACGGACAATCTCTTTCAAAGTATCAGGATTTCATCTGGAAACTCGTCTCTTACAAAGGGATTTCATTTTTTTAAACTTAATTGAACTCCTGACTTTTTGTGTGTTCAAAATGCACCATTCAAAGCCACATCATCATTTGTTAATCCTTTCTGACTTCATTTGTTATTTTTCATGCATTTACTAATTATT
>NW_025313303.1:0-528 GCF_018294505.1 Triticum aestivum
CGGCGTCGGCGCGGCGTCCGGGCGGCGTCCGGGCGGCGAGGAGAGGGCGAGGGAGGGAGAGGGCGAGGGCGAGGGCGAGGGCAGCGGCGGCGGCGGCGGTGGATCGAGAGGGAGAGAACTGGCGAGGGGGATCGGGCGAAGGGGGATCGGGCGAAGGGGGGATCGGGTGAAGGGGGGCCACAATACTAATGGCGCACCTCACCGTGGTGCGCCATTAGCATGTCCATACTAATGGCGCACCTCACCGTGGTGCGCCATTAGTATTTTTTTATTTCAACTCCAGCCAAAAGGTTATGTAGTACCAGAACCTATCTATGTCAAGCCCACTCTACTAGCTCGACTGGTCAGCAGCCAGTTCTCACACCAGGAGGTCCTGGGTTTGACTCCCAGGCTCCACAAATTTTTTTTTAGCATTTAAAAAGTTGTTTGATACTTATTTATGTTTAAATATGTTCAAACTTGTTTAAATAATAATAGTAATATTTTTTTTATAAGACAGTAGCATTTAAAAAGCTGTTTGATACTAAT
>NW_025313304.1:0-528 GCF_018294505.1 Triticum aestivum
TTCATTTTTTAAAACTTATTTGAACTCCTGACGTCTTGTGTGTTCAAAATGCACCATTGAAAGCCACATCATCATTTTTCAATCCTTTCAGACTTCATTTGTTGTTTTTCATGCATTTACTAATTATTTTGAGATATAAGACCCTAAAATTGAAAAGCATTTCAAATGAACTCTGAAAAGGTTGAAAGTTGGCATGGTATCATTATTTCATCCACATAGCATGTGCAAGAAAGTTGAGAGGGTTATGGCAAAAATTGGATGCACTTCGTGTACAAAACGGACAATCTCTTTCAAAGTATGAGGATTTCATACGGAAACTCGTCTGTTACAAAGGCATTTCATTTTTTTAAACTTATTTGAACTCCTGACTTTTTGTGTCTTCAAAATGCACCATTGAAAGCCACATCATCATTTTTCAATCCTTTCAGACTTCATTTGTTGTTTTTCATGCATTTACTAATTATTTTGAGCTATAAGACCCTAAAATTGAAAAGCATTTCAAATGAAGTCTGAAAAGGTTGAAAGTTG